>NC_142702.1:11858189-12014894 GCF_029339155.1 Prunus mume
GACAAAAGACCCAAGTCGAATTGGATCTCTTGCCGAAGCTATGGCGACCGGTTCCAATTCTTGCCGCAATCCAAGTGTCGGCTCCAAGGATCGACAACAGCAGACGCCAGCTTTCACACCCGCTAACACCTGCAACACCGGAGGGATCACCAACTTGCCAAAGGACCGGCTCACCAAAATCAACCAAATTGCTGAACGGCAAGCAACATGCGAAATGGAGGCAACCAAAATTCCTTACCTTCACAAAGTTCCCAAATTGCTGTTTCTTCCCGAAAGCCCACTCTAAATTTCAGCCCCAGACTTACCTCAAGCTAATTTGATCAAGGCACCCAACCTCCCAAGCCCAGTACCCACTTATCAAATCTGCCCACTCCAAGACTCTAGCCAAAAGAAAAAAACAAAGGAATCTCAATTTTCCGATCCACCCTCACACTCCAGCTCCAACTCCACGCCCTCTTCAAAATCAGCCACGGTGCGGCCCTTGTTGACACAACCCGACGGCCAAGCTCCACTCTTGCTGACAGTTCACGAAAATCACAATGCTAAATCACCCACTCCCAGCTCCGATTTACTCAAGACACCCACCAAACACCTAGGCCACTTAGCTTGCCGAACGGCAAGCACCGTTCGGACGGAAAGGGAGACACCCGATCTGCCCAGCTCGGCTCAACTTGCGAAGGTTCACTCAACACACTACTCACCAAGACTTGCCCAGGCACTTGCCGAAGTAACCGGATAGCCCAGCCCCACTTATGCTAGGACACGTGAACCCCAACCCAGCCTCCAATCTCTTATTGTATAATCTGCCAGACAACAAGAACCATTGGTTAAGATCGAAATTACAATTTCCAGCTCAAGACTATTTTGGCTTCAGTAAGACTTGAGCCCAAAACAAAAACAAACAAAAAACACCAGCAAAATCAGACCCTGCTCCCACCCCAAACTAAACCAAGTCCTCCTTGCCGAACGGCAAGGAGCGTCAGAAACAATTGGAAGGCTCATCAACATTACGCACCTCAACGGAGAGCCCGGCTCAGCCGTGCCATAGTCCCAGCCACAATGGCCCGGCCCAAGGCTTGACTCAAGGCCAAACTCCTTGCCGAACGGTGCTCACACCATAGGGATGCTCACGAAGCCCAGAGCCTCCTTGGAAGATTCGGCCTAGCCTCCCTTCAAGCGCAGCCCGGCTTCCAAATCTGCTCGCAGGTCTCGAGCCCAGCCTCCTTGCCGAATCTGCCGCAGAAGAATCTCGAGCTACCGAACGGCAAGCCCCGCTCGGGCCCAACAGGAGGCCTCTAAAAAACTCCAGTCACCTCTTGCCGCTCGGGCAAGGGTTGACCAAAACACATCCGGGCAACTCCCACCTGCAAGCACTAACTCACCACAGGGTGAAGGCTCATTCAGGCTCGGGCCATTCTTCTCTTCTCATCAGTCCCAACTCTTGCTCCTCCCAATCTAGAGTCCCGACACTAGGAATTTTCAAACTACTTTGGAGGAACTCCACAGTCAATGCCTAGCTCAAGACTACCGGTCGAAAATAAGGGACTTGGCTCTGTTGCACAGACCCAGCTCCACTTCACCTCCTTGCCGAAGGTCTGAACACTCCACCCACTTTGGTTTTTCGTTGTTTTTCTGAAAATGGTCCCAGCTACTATTGCCGAACGCAGTGTTGAAAAACCTTATTTATTGCCCCCTATTTCTAACCCTAGGCCCAGAACCCAGCCCCTTGTTTTGGCCAAGACACATACATCTCGAGCCAAGCCACAGTGTCTAGCTCCAAAAAAAGGGGGAGAGCCAAACCCAGCCACATACCCGGGTCCTGCCCAAAACAAGGACCTTGCAAGGCCCACCTACCCAAATGGTCCCACCACTCCCCTTGCAAAAAGGGAATCAGGCCCATGCCTCTGCCATCGCCACATCGAAACCACTTTCTTTTGCCTCGGCAACCAAGCTCCACAAGTCTCAGCTCACAAGGTAATAAAAAAAAAAAAAAAAAAAAAAAAAAAAAAGGGTTGGGACTTTTGCAAAAGGAGCATTCATTTTTTTTTTTTTTTTTAGGGAGGTTCATGTGGTTCTCCCTTGCCAAAGCCCACTAGAGCCTTGCTGCCTAAATTCCCAAGCCCAACCTTGACCAACAAAAAGCCCGGTTTTTCTCTTAAAATTCCAAGGCCCCTTTTTGGGTTTTCTTTTGCTGTGAATTTGTGGCCCAAGTCCCTATTTCCTCACCACCTATCCCTTTGGTTATCAAATGAAGGACCCGGGTCATACACACTAGGGCCCACAAATTCTCTTACTGAAGCTTCAAAAACCCAAGTCTATTTTTCTTTTAAAGGTACCCAGCTACCAACAAACACTAAGGCTAACACAGCTTTTCTTATACCTTCCAAGTGTTAACGCCACTTCTAGCTTGACAACTTGGGGGACTAGGGACTGCCCTACGGCTCCCACTGAACCTGGAATGCTCGGTCATGATCACACAAAAGCTTACAAGTTCCCAACCCAGAAGTCACTTCTTGACCGCGAACTTGGGGGACTACTGTTTACACCATAATCAACCGAGCATATCCAGTCTCAAAACAACTAGCACCAAGGCAGACACGCCTTCTCTCTTGCCGAAGGAAGACACTCTTCCGAGGTGCCAAGCACCTGCCGAAACTCCCGACTGCCCAAGCTCACAAACTGTTAAACCTAATTCTCATGACACGTGTCACCACCGCGGCAACTTGCACAGAGTCCCACATCGGAAATCTACACCAACCTCCCACTTTCACTTCCCTATAAAAAGGGAACAGTACCCTAGTAAGAGGGGTAACTACTTTTCTGCCTTTTACTATTACTCTGCAAAAGTTACCATTCTTAGCTGACTTAAGCATCGGAGAGCCTTCGGCCGGCACCACACGGTGCCCGAGCTTGACGATCGCTTCCCTATTTTTGTCTTCTGCAGGCTAGCCTTTATTGAAGGCCCACCCTTTCCCTGCAAGGCAAATCCCTTTTTCTCTAAGTTGACCCTCTCCGAAAAAGAGCATCAACACATGATTTGGGAGTGCAAAAAATAGCGGTTACAACAATAGAGCCCCTAGGATGTCTTCCCAGCATAACTTCCTTTCTTTCATATCAAAACTGCAATGAATTTGCCAATATGGCTTCAATGTTCCACAACCAGATTCTGCTTCAAAAGTTGGAAGAGTTGAACAAGGAGACAAAGAATTCGACATTTGTCGACTTGGATCTCTATAATGCGTTTATATCTGCAGTGAAGCCCCCAAAACATCATCAAGGTAATAAATCCCTTTTCCGTGAACGCTAATTGATCCCTTCTACTTGTATTACTTTTGGATAGTGCTATTTGTTTTTCATTTACTCATCACCTTGCTCACCGCCTTTCTAATAAAAGTAGGTACCATCCATATTGGTCCTTTTTAAATACGTCTATAAGGTGGTGGTCAATAAAGGTGGTCCTACTCATGTATATATGTCCATACTCAATCATATTCTTTTTTGGTAGCAGGATATTCGACATTCCAGATTAACACACTAAAGCCATGTTGTGTTGGGGTGAGCAATGAATACTCATGCGGGAGTGTGGATCAGACTGGTGCAAAGAAGTACATTGTATGCGATAACCTTGATGTTTCTTTCTTTTGGGATACGGTACACCCTTCGCAGAATGGTTGGCATGAAGTTTATGCCGCTATAAAACCTTCTCTTCATCAATTGTATTCGTGATTTATAGTGTAGTTTAAACTTTGCCCCTAGAAGGTTGGATTGCATGAGAATCGCCCAATATATCATTTGATATGAAAGAGACTGAAGATAGGGTTGGATTGCATGAGAATTGATCAATGTTTTCTCTGTATGAGAAGTAGTAATTAACTTCAAACAATATGTTTTTAAGCGAACCTAACTTGAATAAGAAAGAAAGTGATACTATAAAACCTTAATTGGGGTTCACTACAGATGAGCGTTTATTTGATTTATTTATTCATGCAATTAGATATTTAACAATTTATTAACATTTTAGGGGACATATCATGCATGCCTATTGATCTGAGCTGCACTATCTCTGGTAAGGAAGGGGCTGCCAGAACAAAGGTTACAAACTCTAACAACTATCACACGCTAGGCCTTTATACCCTGAAACTACATCTGTATAAGAATTCTATGTAATTTAAGAATTCTATGTAATTTAAGAACTCTATGTAATTTTCAATTTCCTTTATCCAAATGGAGGGAACATAGCAACACCAACAACTCAATCACTCAAAAATCACACTAGAAGGGACGGGTGAAAGGGAGGGGAGAGATGTAAAGGTTCTCCTATTCAACAATGTCTTCCAAATTGAAGAACACGTACAAAGTTATACAATTTTTCATATACCATCAAGAATTTATATCCACCGTCTCACTTTCTTGTCAAATATCCCTCCTCCATATGTAGAAATGAAAATCTCAACAAGAAGGGGAAATTGCATCCAAATAAATAAAGTGACTGGAACGCTGGCGAGGAAAATGATTGGAATGACAATCCATAGTCTTTCATGAAGCATAAGGAAAAGAGCAGAACAAAAGGCAACCATCATGGAAGCGATGGAGATCAAGAGTGTTGAAAGGCCGATTATCATCTTTGTGGGTAAGGATTTTAGGAAATCGTCTTCTGCATATCGTGATGTAAGGATTCCCAAAAACATCAACACTGAAGTTGTGGAAGAAAAAAGTGATATAGCATCTGAAACTATAAAAACCGTAAACATCTTTTCATCTAAGAACAAGGGAAAGCCTGTTCCTCCATTGTTTCCACCAGGAACTGTGAAGGCTGCAGCAAACATGATGGTAATAGTGAGAGCACCTACAACCGTACAAGAAGTTGCTGTATCTTTCATCCACTTTTCTCCTTCTTCCTTCAATTTATTATGGTTCTGGGTAAATAGTTCATGGGGTCTCATACCCTGTTTATTGTAAGCTCCCACTCCCGAGGGTAAAACTACAAGACTTTTCACCTCCTGCATTTCATTAAACATATAAACCTCAAGCTCGTTGTGGCTACCAAGTAACTAACTCTAGAATCACTGCTTTTATGGAAGGCAACATAATACATGAAAGAAATAAGACAATGAGCATTGTTGAATAGGAGAAAACTTATCAGGATGTCATTGTTGTTTGCTTGTTTACTAGCTATTTTTATGAGGCAAGTCAAATTTTTGTAGTTACTAAATATTAGTTTATCAGGATCTCACCTCGTGCATTTCATTTAATAAAACCTTTCAATAAGAGAATGCAAAATACAACAAGCTCCTAAAGAGTTTCGTAAAATTATTAGACATAAACAAACTTAAAAGCAGAGCCACCTGACTGTATCTTCCTGTGCATATCAAATAGAGACATAGAACCATACCGGCCAAACCCAAACCCTACGCAACGCAGCCCAATAATATCCTCGCCTTGTGGCTCCAAACCCATGTCAAAGATGAGAACTAGAGCCAAATCCTTGTGGTAGCTATGTACATGGCCAAAAGACGACGACTGTCACAACAACAACTGATTCCACACCGCAAAACAAAAAAATACAAAAAATGGAGAGCTGAGTGGAAGAACTGGGAGGGGGAGTGGAGGAAGGGGAGGGAAGGAGGGAGGCCACCAACCCACAAGAGGGCGGCAACATGGGTTTTCTTTCTTCTTTTCCTTAGGGTTTTAAATGAACTCTTAAATTTTTCTTGTTCGCCTGTTAATATAATAAACGTGAAAAAGGTTGGGCTTGCAACTTACTTCATGTTACCTAGAATTTTAACCTGTGTTTCCCAACTTGAAACAAAAGAGCATTTTACCCTTATCAAATATGCCTTGCAGTATTTCTTGGCATATGAAATATGTGGGTGTGGTTCACATTTTTAACTTTGGATGAATTTTAAAAGACATGTTTAGAATAAAAAAAAGTAGATTGTGGCATAGAAAAATGTTTTCATGAGTCCGAACTGCCTCCTTCCCAAAATCATGCAACCAGACCGCAAAACCTTCCCATCCTCTCATCTAGGGTTCCCACCTCACTTTCCATATGGCACCTCAAGTACAATAGAAAGCCCTACCAACCTAATACCGCCACTAGTTTCATCGACAACATATCAACCCACAACCACTTTTACAAGCTACCACTCCAGCATCTAATATCCCACAACACAACTAGCTCTAAATACAATTAATTTACAAGAAAGATATAGAATGAAGATATCTAACCTTGAACCATTGTCTTTCTCTCTGCATTTGCAAGGCTGCACCTGAAATACGATCAAGTTTTTCTGTTGGAGATAGCATCCCTGTAAGATGTAGCATATCATTTCCAGAAGCATCTGCAAATGTTGCAATAAGATTTCTTTGACCAACCCCATATATGAGGCTATATACTTTTTCCTGGCGACGCTCAATTGAATATTGAAATATGTTCCTTCTCATTGAATTGGTCCGCCACAAAATATCAGGATCTACTTTACATAAACGAATAACGAACTCAATAGTCCCACTTCGTACAGCTTGGAATATTGCTTCATAGACAAGGCCATCTTGCATGTCTTGAGTGTCTAGATGTTTTACCACTTCGCACATGTAATCCAAAATATCTAGGGATCGAGCATGGATCAATTTCATTTCACATATGCGGTTGATTCCTAGGTTGATGTTGGAAAAAATGTTACAACGAGTTTTTGTAGAAATAAAATACGTTGACAAAACCAATGTACAAAGACAACAATAAATAAAGATGGAAAAGAATGTTTGCATATATACCTAAAAGCTTGCAGAGGCTTGAAGAAGGCCCTTGCGTTAAACCGAAGACTGCAATGCAATTCAAAATCCAGCCTTTACCATAAGATAAATATGCAAAGTATGAATGTGCTTTGCTATATGATTCACAGATTCTTATTAAGATTTTAGTTATTGTTTATGAGCATACTAGAACCAATTTCTTTTTGTGGCAAACCATGTCAAATATATGATCAACTTCTTATCAAATAGATGTATCATTGAAAACAGTTTGAAAAAAATGAGGAGAATATATATATATAGAAAATGATTTCATTTGATTATACCATATAGTTAGGGTTTCGAGATCTAGCAAACCTGAGAAACTGATATTTTGGTTGCCCAGTTTCTCTTCTAGATTTTCAACATTTACATGAAAATCATGGATGGCAGGAGGATGTTGTATTTGTACACCTATAAGAAAAGAGAACAAGCTCAGTCAATATAATAAATAAATATTTTTTTGGACATGTAAGATCAATTTCAATAACTATTATCTTTTGTGATAATAGATGTCAAACAAATGAATCGACCTCCGTGTAATGTGATCGAATAATTGAAATCCTTATTAATGGTGTAGATGAACTGTTAGCAAAATATATTAATGGTGTAGATGAACTGTTAGCAAAATATATATGGGATATAATGAATTTGATAGTAGCAAGAGAAAAAAGAGTGTATTGCTAACCATCATAGATCCACTTTTGCCAGAATTTGAGCGGCGTCCCACTCGGAAATGCAGAAGGTATATCAGCCAATCTATGTATAGGGGATATTCCCCAAACATCTTTAGTAATTACCAATCGTTGGCAACGCTGAAGTAATTCCCACGCAATATCTATATTAGAGAAAATAGGAACGGTGAAAAGTTAAAAGCTTGGGTAATAAATGAGTAAATAATGCAAGGGGCTTGTAACTCAAGTGTTTAAGAACAGTTATCCATGCGCCCAATGTTCTAAGGCCCCCTATCCCAAAATTATTTTTTTTGTTTTTTTTTTTTTGAGGACCTTTACTATTGAAAGGGGCGATAGCATATTAAACTCACACACACAACACGGATGCTATGACTCGAACCCAGGACCTTGCCTGAGGGAGTAAATACTCCAAACCACTACACTAGTGGGTCCTTTGCCCCTATCCCAATATTGTTTGTATAAAATAAATAAATAAATAATGTGGGTCTGGGTTGGTTGAGAATTTTACCAAATTGTTTGGCTAGTAAAGACAAGCGAACAAACCCAGCGCCATAAGGGCCATTCTCTGGCATTAAGTCTTGGATCGGAGTGAGGGAGTAGAGATAACGAACGATCTCCCATAAGTCATGCTGAGCAGCTAAGAGAATTGGCGTCAGACCGTTGGACCCTTCAGCAATGCCAAGTAGTTTCTTGTTCTTTCTAACCATGCATTCAACCATTTTGAAATTTAATCTTGCAGCATAATGAAGAGCTGTCCAAGTATACTCTTGGATTTCCAAGTCTTCCGGTGTCATCAACTGAACCAACTCTTCCACAATATGCTCATGTCCGAACTTGGTTGCAATGTGAAGAGTTGTCCCTCCTGTTGAATATCTTGCTCTTATTGCATTGGGATCTCGGGTAATAAATTCCTTCGCTTTACGCCAATCACCGAGCTTAACAGTAGCGAAGAAAGGTTGATACGGATCATGCTCGGCAGCAGTTGCAGCATCTGTCGAGTATATATGTATATATGTTTGGACATTAATGCTTCTCTGTTTACCATATTGTTATATCAAAATAACAACTCTAAACTAAAATCATATCATCCTTCGTTTTAGTAGGCTGAATAAAGTTGATACAAAGCTTTTCTAATTTGGAAAACAGGTTAATATGTTTTCAAATTTAGTCTTTGCAAGGGTGGAGAACAGTTTAAGAAGTTGCTATAAGTAAACTAGAAATCATACCATCCTTGTTCTATCACCCTGAAAATCATACCATCTTTGTTTTACTATATGTTGAATAAAGTTGGCCCTTGATATTGTCTAATAAACTACTACTGCTATTTTTAACAATATAACTGGGTTGGATGATGAATTTGCAGACTGAACAAATGAATTAATTAGGAGTGATGGTTGAGGCATGAGCTTTTCGGCCAAAGTTTCCCAGGCAATTTTGGCTGAACTAATCTCCTTAATCATCAAAAAAGCATCAGGCCCGCAAGAAACTTGGATCGTATGTAAAGCTGTTGCATTCTTCTTCCTCCAGGTCTTGAACTGATCATCAGCTTCTGCTTCTTCTTCTGGTTTAGGAGATTCAGCTGTAGCTTCTACTACTTCCCAAAGGTCTTGAGCCACCAAATAATTTTTAACCAATGCACTCCAATGCTCATAGTTATCTTTGTTAAGAACTTCGACAACAATTGCATCAGCAGGAACCACGGTTTTCACCATTCTTACTGCTATTCACAACCAGATATGAGCGGCCGAAAGCTGACAAGGTCTCAGATAAAATTTTACAACTCAGCTAGAAGAGTAAAGGATCACATCTTAAAGTAGTGTGGTTGAGTGCATTGGTGAATTAAGAATCAGGCTTTTTCTTTTCAACCATTCTTTAAGTTACTTATTGCATTCCTTCTTTGTCTTTCACTTTAATATCTGGAGAGTATCACGAGTACACTCATATTCCATCTCTTACGTATACCCAAAGAAATTAAAAGAGAAAATGAAAAAAGTCCAAAGGAATCGGCATATACGAAACAAATCATGAAAACTTGGAGGACTAATGATTATTGTTGCATAAGCCTCTGAAATTATCAAATGTGTTAGTAACTAAAGTTGTGCTTATAGGTTGTCACTAGTAATCTTTGAGGCTTGCAGGTACAGATTGTTATGCCCTGTGTGTGTTCTTCGTTATGGTTTCTCATGACTAGCAGTTGACTAGTCATAAGTATATTTGGTCAAGGATTAAAGTGTGTGAAGATCATTGTGTCTACTTAATTAATAGCATTTAAATTTACCTCTCGTCACCTATGTGCCAATTTCAAAAGATATGCACTTAACTAGTTGCTCTACGAAGTTAGCCTAGGGTGGCCCTCTCGCTACTCGAGGAGAGTTGTGAGTCAAAATTAAGGTTTCTCCACGTTCAGCCGCTGTCGTCCTCCTTGCACTGCTAACGCTCGTCTTGTCGTCTTCCTTTCTTGTACTCCTGCCATTGATTTAGTTGGCATCAGTTTGTCTCTCTTTTCGGTCCTTTTGAGTGCTTTACCCTGTGCCTCTTTTTGTTTTTTTGGATTTGTGATAGGGCCTGCATCAATGTAACACCCCGACCCCAAATTTATCCCATGTTTAATTTATTTAAGTGGAATTGAGAAATTACCCGTAGGATAGGGGTATTTTAGTCATTTTCTTATCCGGAAGGAATTTGGGATTTTCGGTTGTACCGTTGCGTAGAGCACGGTGAGATGAGTCCGTAGACACGTAGTGGGCTCGAATCGGAGTTGTAACGAGAGAGATATGATCAAATGAAGCTCAGTGGCATAATCGTAAATATTTTGAAGTGGGTTTTTGGTTAAAAGACGGAATTGCCCCGTCATTCTCTCTCTCTCCCGGCGCCTCTCTCTCCTCGACGGCAGCTCCTCCTCTCTCTCTTCAAACTCCGCCACCGCCCATGGCGAAAGGGACGAGACCGTGCTAAAAGAACTGGCCACCGCCACAAGACTGCCCTTCCCGACATCGGCCGCCTCTCCCCCGGAAAATGCCGGTTTTGGCGGTTTTCGCCTCAAACTTCGCCGGCTCGATCTCCCTCCTCCGGCCACCGTTTCTGGTGATTGAGGTATGGATTCCTACCTATTTTTCATGATCTAGCTGATGGTTGGGTAGGATTGCATCAATTTTGAGTGTAGATCATCCGATTTTCGATTTAGGTTTCGGCCGGTTTTGCGATCGCGATTCCGGCCGCCTCCGGTCAATTTTTGGGGTATGTCCAAGAACAAAAGTGACTCCAAATTAGGTGTATTACCTAGGGTAGGAGTCTTGGCTCACGATTTGGAAGTTTTCCGGCGATGCGATATCGCTTTAGACACCCACGTGCTGCCGGTGGCGGCGCGTGGGCACCGTGAGGGGTATTTTTGTCCCACTGTGATCCTCTCGATGTCACGAGCGCGTAGGAATGCTTGGATCTCATTTTGGATACCGTTAGAGTTCCGAACGGATATCGCATATCGCGTATTTTCTCGGGTTCGCTAGGTTTGGACCGTTGGATGGTCCTGAAGTTATAATATGTTGATCTAGGTATTACCAGGATCGTGTAGGATTTGACGGATCGTAAAATGGAGTCCCGGATGTCGAAAATGCCAACCCTAGGGTTAGGGTTTTAGTAACCGTCCGATCGTGTGATCGTGAGCGATCCGACCGTCCGATCCGACTAAACTTGCGTGACGTGTGTCCTAGAGCCAGTAGAACCTATAGAAACTGTTAGATCAGAATTTGGAGGTTGTGGGCCCCGCGGGCCCGGTTGACCCTAGGTTGACCGTGAGACTTCCGAGATAGTCTTACCTTTCTTTAAGGGTTAGAATGACCTTAGTGATAGGTCTTGAGCGTTGTTGAGCTAAATGGATATTGTGGGTTTAGGATATAATTGATGAATTTAAATAGGGGAGTTTATGGAATGCTTTATTGGTTGAGGTTTATTTAGGAGTAGAAATTATATTTTTTTTATATATTTAATTGTGTGGATGTATAAAAGTAAATAAAGCGATTGAATGTTAGTTTACAGTGCTATACGCACTACCCCACGTACCCCTCCCCATATTGTGATCATGTTGAGGCCTTTAAACCCGTGTGGTGGTGAGAATGTAGCCAGGCCAAAGTGAACAGTATGATGGCTGGTGAGAATGTAGCCAGGCCAAAGTGATTGTGTTTAATGAGTGGTGATGGATAAAGCCTAGATTGTATGTTTTTGTGTGGTGGTAATGGTTTATTTGATATTAGGAGCCAGGATAGATACGAAAGAGCTACGTGTGGCTTGATCCCTTAGTAGGGTACGTAGGCAGCCTGAAGTTACTAGGTGCAGCCACAGATTAGACCCCACTTAGGTGGTCTTATTGAGATTGGTTCGGACCTTGTTGTTGGTCCCGAAACTTGGTTGAATTGAGATTGGTCCTGTAGACTGAGTGAGTGAAGGTGTGCATTAATAGATTTGGAATTTATTATATGCATGTTGATGCATGAAGTTATTTTAAAATTATTATTGGGCAGTTCTGCTAGAATCATTTGAAGGCCGGAGGCCATTTTTGTAAATTACATGAGATTATATTGTGCGTGCTACCGGTTGGGTCATAAAATGTGTCTTATGCAGGTGGAAATTTTGGGGAAATGTTCAATTTATGGGGAGACTCACAAATTTCGCAGAAAGTCTCGTGCCCTTAATCCTCTATGGTAAACGAGGACGTAGATTTAAGGAGTGAACCCGGCATGGGTGTGATGCCGGGTCTCCGCAGGTTCGCCTCGGGTTCCGGAAATTCGGATGGGTCCCGTCAGTCCAAGGTTGGGTTGATGCTCTTGCGTGGAAACTCACGATTAGGGCTTTTGCACTTGTGTCCCCTTGTGGTCTCTGTCTTGTAGCTGCCTTGGTTTTGTATTTGGGTCTTCGCTGGAGAATCCAGGGCATCGTCGATGTTGTGGTGCTCTTATTTGGATTTCCTTCTTGTTTCTATATTTGGCTCCTGAAATTGGTACTTAGGTGACTAATGGTAAATTTAATTACACAAACAAGACAAAACAACACAGCAATCTTCACACACTTTAAACCTTGACAAAATACACATATGACTAGTCAACTGCTAGTCATGAACAATCACAATCTGATCATGCCACAATGTACCTGCAACCCTAGAAGATTACTAGTGACAACCTAGGCACTCAGAAGGACCCGTCAATCTAGGCATCCTCTGTGCTAGCAACAACTATGGTGAAAGTGTGTGAAATCATCATAATCATGCAAACATCAAATAGCAGATAAAGATGACTAGTCAACCACCAAGAACACAAACCCAGAAAAATTACAGATATGCAAAACAGATTTTGTTTACCCAGAAACCCACCATTGGGAAAAACTGGGAGTCATCAACCGACTAGGCACTCCACTAAGTAGAAAAAGATTCTTACAAAGGAAACACAACCAAGCTCAAGATGCACCTAGGTCTATTTAGGAATATGAGCAATACCTCCTTTGTGCAATCTTCTTCTCCAACTTAGCAAAACTTGAAGCTCAGTTCTTCATGGCAATGGCATCTCCTTCTCCAGCTCGTTCATCCCATGGCACTAGCTTGCAAGCTCCAACACAGACCGAAACCAATATTTGGATTCAAAGGAGAATGACCAATTTTTTCAAGAAACCATACTCTTGAAGAAATCAGTCATGAATCTGACCTAGATATAAATGAGAGATTATTTGAATAGCTAGATGCAGATTCGGGTTTTCAAAAGCAGTTTTTCAAAAAGAAATCAATTGGAAAAACTCATAGATGAAAATATATGGTTCTCTCTTGAGGAAGAAGAGAAAGAAAGCAAAGCAATCCTTCCAAAACTTCCACGCGAAAGAGACAACACCAAATGACCAAAAACGTAGCCTTTACAACCAAAAAATTCGTTAGGTCAGAAAATACAGATGGCAGTAGAGAGAGAGAAAGAGGAATAGGACAAAACAGTTTGTTATCTAGCTGGAAATCCAACAGAGCAAGGATGACTAGTCATCTGAGAAACGGATGACTAGTCATCATTTTTATTAAGACTGTTTTATAAAATGATATGCAATGCACTATACCTTTGTCAACTTGCTTGAACCTCCATAGAGCAGAAGTTAGAGAAGAGCACCAAGAAAGGTTTTCCTTAATCTAAACTTGAGCTTGATAAATAACAAAACACATCCTATTACAAAGTTGTCAAGGGAAGCCAAAAGAAAATAGTAAAAACAATACATTAACAGCTCCTTCTACAAATCTCTCTGAACTAGTCTGGTTATTCTGTGATGAGGATTGTGGATCCAAGTGGTGTTGATCTCTTTTATGGGCGTCTCCCAGGTCTCCCTGATGTGTTTATTGGAACGTTTGTGGCCTTGGCATCCGATAAACGTTCCTCTTATGATGCTCTTCTGTTGGAAGTTTGTCACGCTAAGCAGCCAATCTTGATCCCCCTGCCCTATCAGGTAGGGGCTTCAATCAAGACTTATGGAGTAGATTTTGGCACTTCTTTTGCTATGCTCTGGTACTCATGAAACGTTGTTCTGTGCATCAAACTATGCGTGCATAGGAGGTTTTCTTTTGACAGTATGACTTTGTGGCTGGTTGTTCTTTGCACGGCTCAGAGTTGTGCTTTGTTTTGTATGTTCCTTTAGGGTTAATTTGTAGCAGTCCAAAGTGGCATGTGCTGGACTCTCTTGTTAGTCTATGGAATGTGTGATACTTTTTCCTACCCTTGGGTTGTCCCATGTGGTTTTCCTAGGCAGGTTTGAACTAGGCCACTATATTTGTACCGGTCTTTGTATACCTTTTGGTTTATGAATGAAATCTTTTTGTCTCAAAAAGGTACCCATACACAAGATGTGTACATAAGTCTTTGAAATATGTGTCTATTATGTCACACATCTTAGCAGGGAGGCTAGTGTGTGATTACTGAGCCACATCTTACGTATTCTCAGGTGTGCCATCTTTTTGTATACCGTCGTTGTTTCTTGTCGTCTTAAGTAAGAAGAAAACGACGTAATGTATTTGTTACCGACGAGGATTATTTTTGTTAAACGTCGTTATGTGTAATATAACCGACGTGGATTTGGTTTTTTAATTATAAATAGGGTTTTTTTCCACGGGTTCTTTCAGTTTTAGTATTCGATTAGGGTTTCAACTTCTTCTTGCCCCTTTCTCTGTCTCACCTCATCTCTTGGGAGGCAATTGTTTGAATGTTGGTTATCTGTGGCTGATTGCAAATCTGATTGCAAATCACCAATTTTCAATAAATTGTCTCTCTGATTGCAAATCTGTGGCTGCCGTCGTGAAGTTTTAGGAGGCAATTGTTTGGATGTGAATGTGTGTGTGCGTTTGTGTAGATACACAAACGCACACGCATCATTCACTTCCAAAAAATTGTCTCTCTGATTGCAAATCTGTGGCTGCCGTCGTGAAGTTTTAGGAGGCAATTGTTTGGATGTGAATGTGTGTGTGCGTTTGTGTAGATACACAAACGCACACGCATCATTCACTTCCAAAAAATTGTCTCTCTGATTGCAAATCTGAGGCTGCCGTCGTCAAATTTCAGATGCGATTTTTTGGATGTTAATGTGTATGTGCGTTTGTGTATCTCAAAGACACAAATACACATACATCATTAACCTCTAAAATATTGTCTTCTGGTAAGATTATGATGAGCAACAGAGTTCTATCTTGTAAGATTTCCTAACCCTTGTGATCTCAGAATAATCTGATTATGTCGGCGGTTTTCTATATAAACCGTCGTGGTTATTTCAATTCTTGTCGTTAAGTAGATCTACCGACGTAGGATAACAAAATCCAAGAAATAAATTGTTAAAAACAATTCTTATTCAGACGACGGTTTAAATATAATGTATGACGTATAAAGTGGACAAATACGACGTTAAATTCTATAATACGTCGCTTTATGAAAACCCCAACTTGGTAAGATTTAAAGATGTCGTCGTAGAAATACGAGAAGACGTCGTTATATTTACCTTTGTCGTAGTTGTACATTAATTTAATACGGCGGTATTTTGTATTTTACCGCCGTGGATTTATTTGTAATTATACGGCGCCTTATACGAAAACTTGGTCGTGTTAATTTCCGGGTAAAACGACGGCTTTTTTTGAAACCGTCATCTTTACTTTCTACGTCGGTCGGTTCATAACTTCCGCCGTTATTTGTTGGCTACGATTTTACCTCTTGAAAATCCTATTTCAATAAGACGTCGGTTTTTAAATTAAGTACGTCGTGTTTTATGAACAGCCATTTGAAACTCCATTTTTTAGTTGTCTAATGTGTTATTACACGGCGGTTTTATAAAACCGTCGTCTTTTAAAAAACAACGACGGTTTTCACTTAAACTGTCGTGTTTTTTTGGTCGTCTTTTTCACTTTTTGTAGTAGTGTATATCTTTCCCAATAAGAAATAAATCGATATTCAACTTCAAATTTTTATTATAGGATACAAAACACACATGCATAGCATGCACAATACATACATCATATTCCAAGAAGTGACAACATTAGGAAAGTTATACAATGTCATGTACACGTACCATCAAGCATTCATGTCCATGGTTTCAGTTTCCTATCAAATATTCCTCTTCCATAAGTAGAAATGAAAATCTCAACAAGAAGAGGAAATTGCATCCAAATAAATAAGGAAGCTGGAACATTAGCAAGAAAAATGATTGGCTTAACAATCCATGATTGTTCATTGATCATAATATAAAGGGCAGAAAAGAAGACAACCATCATGGCAGCAATAGAGATAAAAAGGGTGGAAAGCCCTATTATCATCTTTGTTGGCAAGGATTATTTAAGGAAATCATTTTCTGCATATAACGTGATGTGAGGATTCCCAGAAACATCAACACTGAAGTTGGAATGCCCGTTTCTCCATTGTTTCCACCAGGGATTGTGAATGCTGAAGCAAAACATGATGGTAATTATGAGAGCACCTACAACTATACAAGAAGCTGCAGTTTCGTTCATCCATCTTTCTCCTTCTTGCACCAATTGCTTATGGTTCTTGGTAAACAGATAATGTGGTGTCATATTCTCGTCATTGAACGATTCTTTAATCCGGGGTAATACAATAGTTTCCACCTCCTACATTTTTGTTGAACAAAAGATTCATATAAGGTTATTAATTACTCTATTTTTCCCATCTGTAGACAAAGAAAATAATTAGGGTTTGGTGGATTAAATTGTGGGCCCCATAATCCGCCCATGTGGCGTAGGACTCATCAAAATCGGATTAGTTGTTAAAAATAACACGTGTCGACATCTGGCAGAGTGCATCAAACAGTTCAAAGTGAAGACAAAATTAAAGAGAAGGTCCTAAAGAAGGAATTGATTTTAAATCAAATCAAAATCCCACAAAGCAAGGTCCTAAAGAAGGAAAGCTATTTAGGTCAAGCATCCTGTAGGAGCCTATAAATAGGAGGTCTCAAGACGAAGGAAAGGAGCTTAGACAGACCAAGCACTTCTGCATTCTTCACCTCACTTTGAAAGAGTCAGCAAGCACAACAAGAACGTGCCGGTTCCTCCACCCTAGAAACATCCAATCACCAAACAAGCTTTGTGCTACCCGTTTGATCAAGATCAAGTCTCTACGACTCTTGTATCAAATACAAATTTTCTTTAAACACTTTAGAGATCGAATAAGAGGATTTCATATAGAGATTGTAACCCTAAATTTCATTAATACAAATATTATTTTGTACACATGTTCTCTTCTCATTTGTCGCAGGATATTCTTGTTTACACCACCAACCCTCGACTCTTTGAAATTTGAGACTATATATATAAACCCAAACCATTAGAGAACGGAGGTATAACAAGAAGAGTAGAAGACTAGCATGCTGATCATAAAGTAACTGAATAAGACATCTTAATCCTACCTTTACTTCAATTTGTCTGTTTTTTTTTTCCCAAAGTTGGAAGATTCAAATTTCTTTTGATTCTGCTTGTAGTTTAAAAAATTTGGCGAGGCATTAGTTTTCAATACTGGAATGAATAAAGTATTAAACTTAACTATATAAAATGACTCATTTTAGCCCAAACAATTTATGTTCATTTATGTCGAAAAAAGTGTAAATTAATAATGTATAAAAATCATATTCGGTAAGGAAAAGAAAAAAAAAATGTATCTGTCTATTTCTAATGTAGGCCGCATGTCATAAAAGGCAATGGAGTAAGTTGGGGAATAATTACACATATTCTATGTGTATTGGATTGTACACCAGCCATGTTGTATACCCGAAACATATAAAAAGGGCACTATATATACATTGGAAAACAAATTCATTAGAAAATGGGGATAGCATCCCTGCCACATGTAGCACGCAATTGTTATACATATCATGCAAGATTTCCAACCACAGTTCTTGTTCTTTTATCGAGTCTATAAATAAGGCTATAAACTTTTTCTTGACGTCATTCAATGGCAAACTGAAAGGGGTTTCTCCCCCATTCATTAAAGCTCCACCCGAGATCTGGTCTTGGTTGCAATACACCATCAATAGACTCAAACATCCCTCTCATGCATCTTGTGAGCCTAGCAAGCAAAGCCTTCATGTTGAGGTTCCAATAGTTGTAGTTGTCTTCGGTGAGTTGAGGAACCTAGAAAAGAGCCACACCAGTAGCTCTTTTTTTTAAAAAAAATGATGGGGTGCCTGAGAAAGCACGCTCTGATACCATGGTTGGAGAGCGGAAGAATGGGTGGGAAAATGAGGGTTTTTTCTTAGCAAAAGCTTGAATTTTATTTTCTTGAGAAGCTACCTGGTCTGAATTTCTTCTGAAGTTTTTGACACCTACAACTGCTACTACATGGCCATTTTATAAGAAAAAACATAACCTTCAAGAAAACGGAGTGAATGCTACTAAGAGCATCTACAATCATGCTTCCTAATTTTTAGTTAAAATTTAGCTAAAAACACACAAGTCATCTCTAAAATTTGTCTAAGGAGATGGCTCCGCTGACTTTTCTAGAAAATGTAAAGCTTAGTAATTTTCAAAATTAATTCTCAACATTCTACTGGGTTAGATAGGCTATTCATAAATTCAAAGGACTGATACCAACTCCTTTTACGGGAGACATTATACAATAGCACCGTAGCACAGATGAGGTGGTGCTACGGCCCAGTAGTTTTTCAACATGTGGTAAAATCACATAGCCAATGGCTTCCCAGGAAAACAGGCAACTACAAGCCAATGAACAGTCAGTCGACAGGAGGCTTTTGCAGAAATTGGTTGAAAGAATCAAAGCTAAACATCAAAACTGACTTATTCTCTTAAGCTGCCAAGGATCAGTGGATTAACACTTTCCAGAAATTGTGCTCTAGTTCTCATCATGCATTTCCCTATAAATATGAAAGTACATGAACTGGAGAGAGATAGCTAACTCAAACCAACAAAAACAAACAACCAAAAACTCTCAGTCAAACTGAAAAAAAATATCAAAGATCACACGATCTCAAAAGCCTTCAAATTCAGAAGCAATTAAGCTATCATGCTTACAAAAGTAATCCATCTCCCAAGTAAACAAACAGAACTTAGACTTCTGACTTCAAATCCAATTTAGAGAAGTAGCTCACCAAGAAGAAAACGAGATTTCTCTCTTTGCAAATGCGATTCATCTTAGAAGAATCAAGCAGAACTCAGGTTTTTGTTGTTACAAATTTGGTTCAGAATAGAAGAATCAGGCAGAAGTCAGGTTATTCATTATATGAAAACCTCAACAAATGCTCAGAGAAACCTTGATGTCTTAAGCTCACAAGAATAGCTTACAGGTGATCCCCAGTCAAGCAGAACAAGTACTAAAGTGCAATTCCAAGTCAGCAGTTGCCAATCTAGCCACTTCCAATCCAGTCTAGATTGGAGAAATTCCAGTTCAACTAGAACAAAGACACCATGATTTCTTAATCTCATGCAGACAGTCTCCCAAACAGCAGAAAAGGCGTAAACTCCCAGTTTTGACCATTTTTCAAGCTTCTCCATGGCTCAAACTGATTATAGCTCTACCAATTTCAACATTGGGATTGATTTCCAACTAATCTTTATTAGAAGGTGCTGATGTGCAATTTCAATAGAGAAAAATCCTGTACAGCCTGAATCACATATGGCAATCTAGGCAGAAATCGACGTCCAATGTTTTGATGTCTTCCTAGACCTGGCAGTTCCTTTAATTTATTATGTAATAAACAGTTCTCCTTGAACTCGTTTGTTTTAATTTCAAACATATATTTTTGGCTAAACTTACCAGTTTTTAGTGTGGGAAATTATAAAGTCCTCACCCGTCTAAGGCAGGAAAAGAACTTACTTGGGAGATATTCCTTACCCAAATTCACAATCACTTGATCAAAGTCAATATCTTAGGGCGAAAGCTATTACATTTTAAAGTCTGTTAGGGTTTTTAACCGCTAATAGTGGCACGTTCAAACATAAAAGAAAGTTGATTTATTGACCACCAATGGTTTTCAAGTCAATAGGGAACTTTACCCTACCATCACAGGAACTACATCAACACGGGTAAACACCTTGTAAATGAACAACTGATTGAATGTTAAGATTTTTCGAACCTAACACCAGATTGCACCAACACCTCAGAAGATTCTAAAAATGTTCGTAAGTGTCTTGTTATTAACAACAATGAATGCTCAATTTCATCAACGATTTAAGAAGAAATCGATACATTGGCTTAAAGGATTTGAACAATAGAAAACTTAGACCTTGAGAATAAGAGCTGGAAGGCATACACAAACCTTGCCCTCTTGGGGTCTTCAATGACAATTCCAACGACTGATGTGGTGCCTGTTTTGGAACCATCAAAGAAAAGCTTCCAAGGGACAATTCGTACTAGGTGCACTAGATCTGGCAATTATTTGATTCCATGCTTGGTAAGTTCCAAATTCCCAACCTCTTGTGATACTATATTATCCATTTCTGTACTAGGATGGGCTATTAGGAAGTCAGCTACTGCTTGGCCTCTCATAGCTTTCTGTGGAACATACTGAAAATTTAACTCAAATAAAGCAAGCATCCACTTTCCTAAATGGCCTCTTAGCATAGGCCTGGCGAGCATATACTTGATTAAATATGGCAATGATATAGATAGTGAAAGGCAACATATAATGCCTTAATTTAGTTGTAGAAATGTATGAGGCCAAGCACACCCTTGCAATCGGTGAGTACCTCATTTCTACTTCTTGCAGGATTTTGCTTTAGTAGTAGATTGCCTGCTCTTTTCCTTCATTGTTTTCCTTGGTCAATAAGCTCCCAATGGATGTGTCCGATGCTGAGATATATAGCTTTAATGGCATGCCCCCTTCCTTGGTGGCATCATCACTAGTGGGCTGGCCAAATATGTCTTGATTTCTTCAAAGGCTTTATGCTGAGGTTCTCTCCAAACGAATTCTTCTTCTTCCTTGATTCTCAAAAGAGTGGAGAATGCATGCACTTTATTGGCAGAATTGCCTATGAATTTCCTTAAGAAATTTATTTTCCCTAATTGGCTCTGTAGTTGCTTCGTATTCTTAGGTGCATGAGCGTCAATAATAGCTTTAGCCTTGTTCTTGTCAACTTCAATGCACCTTTGATGCACTAAAAAACCCAAAACGTTGCATGCTGGTGCCCCGAAAGAAAATTTCTTGGGGTTCATTTTGAGCTTGAACTTCCTCATCCTAGTGAAGGCATCTGAAATTGATACTTAGGTGACAAATGGTAGATTTAATTACACAACCAAGACAAAACAACTCAGCAATCTTCACACACTTTAAACCTGGACCAAATACACGTATGGCTAGTCAACTGCTAGTCATGAACAATCACAATCAAGAGAACACACAGATCATGCCACAATGTACCTGCAACCCTAGAAGATTACTAGTGACAACCTACGCACTCAGAAGGACCCATCAATCTAGGCATCCCCTGTGCTAGCAACAACTATGTGAAAGTGTGTGAAATCATCAAAATCATGCAAACATCAAACAATAGATAAAGATGACTAGTCAACCACCAAGAACACAAACCCAAAAAAATTATAGATATGCAAAACAGATTTTGTTCACCCAGAAACCCACCATTGGGAAAAACTGAGTCATCAACCGACTGGCAATCCACTAAGTAAAAAGATTCTTACAAAGGAAATACAACCAAGCTCAAGGTTCACCTAGGTCTATTTAGGAATATGAGCAATACCTCCTTTGTGCAATCTTCTTCTCCAACTTAGCAAAACTTGAAGCTCAGTTCTTCATGGCAATGGCAGCTCCTTCTCCATTGCTCATCCCATGGCACAAGCTTGTAAGTTCCAACACGAACCAAAAACAATATTTGGATTCAAAGGAGAATGACTAATTTCTTCAAGAAACCATACTCTTGAAGAAATCAGTCTTGAATCTGACCTAGATATAAATGAGAGATGATTTGAATAGCTAGATGCAGATTCGGGTTTTCAAAAGCAGTTTTTCAAAAAGAAATCAATTGGAAAAACTTATAGATGAAAAATATATGGTTCTCTCTTGAGGAAGAAGAGAAAGAAAGCAAAACAATCTTTCCAAAAATTCCACGCAAAAGAGACAGCCGCCAAATGATCAAAATCGTGGCCTTTACACCAAAAATTCGTTAGGTCAGAAAACCACAGATGGCAGCAGAGAGAGAGAAAGAGGAATAGGACAAAACAGTTTGTTATCCAGTGGAAGCAAGGATGACTAGTCATCTGAGAAACGGATGACTAGTCATCATTTTATGAAGACTGTTTAATGTAATGATATGCAATGCTCAATACCTTTGTCAAATTGCTTGAGCCACCATAGAGCAGAGATTAGAGAAGAGCACCAATAAAAGTTTTCCTTAATCTAGACTTGAGCTTGATAAATTACATTACACATCCTATTACAAAGTTGTCAAGGGAAGCCAAAAGAAAATGGTAAAAACCATACATTAACAATCTCCCCCTTTTTGGCTTTCCTTGACAACACACTCTCTAAGAACACTCAACCCAAAACCGAGACTAATGAGATGATGAAGTGAGAGTTCCTGCAAGAACAACCAATCTTCCCGGCACAAAAACAAGCATATTATGACAGAAATTTTTAAAACAATATGCAATGTGGGGTTGAGAGTGTTCTCCCCCTTGTTGATAAGGAAAGTGCAAAAAGGCAGAGAGAGAGAAACAACATATAAAAGGGATTAACCACAAAGTGATAGGCATATAGGAACAAGGTTAACAACACATATTCATATATGGATGACTAGTCAAACAACAGTTGGTTAAAAACAATACAGAACATAGATTCATGACTAGTCAAATACTAGTTGTTCAAAACAGGACAGAACAACTCCTCCTATCACAATGCATAGACTACCCACAATGTGTTAACAAAAACAATCCCCCCTAGCAAAATGCACAGACTACCTGTAGGAGATTACAAAACAACTTCCCCTATCAAAATGCACAACCTATCCAGAATTAATCTTCCTAACAAGGACACAGCCAAGAGCAACACCAAGCTAAAACACCAAAGAGCCACCAGAATCCACAGAGTCATCCGAGTCCTCAACAGTGGCAGGATCAGGAGTATCAAGAGCAGCAGCAGCAGGAGTCGGTGGATGGAATGCGGCTCAAAAGATGCTGAATATACTCCTCCTTGGCAGCAAATGATCTCTCGAGAGAGGCATTCTCAGAGGAAGACGACACAGAAGTGAGAAAGGTTCTAGAAACTTTCTGGCTAAGGGCAGCAGAGGCCTTGCCATAAGGAGCAATGGGAGGATGCCACTGATTGGAATCATGAAATACCACCCCATTTTTCTCACAAAGGTGCTGAATCAGACAAGGGAAGACTAGAGTCCCCTTGTGCTTGGTACCATGACCAATGGTCTTTCCAAGAATGACATTATAAAGGATATCACCAAGGGGAATTTTATCATGATTCACCATGGAAATCATGAGTTGACAGGCAGCAAGAGTGGGATTAGAATTGTTCCCAGTGGGGAGAACATTATGACGGATAAAGTCCCACAAAAATTTATAAAACGGTGACAGGTAAGACTTGATAGGCAGACCTTTAGAAGTCAAAGGCATGGATTGATCAGTGTATGCCATAGATTTAAAAAGATCAATGGAGTAATCAGCAGAAGCAAGAGCAAATTTCGAATAATCAAAACCAGGGCACGATCGAAAACCTAAGACCCGATTGATAACAGATGGTCTCAGAGTAATGGGGACTGACCTAACAATTATCTGAAATTTTGACTCCTTAGGATCAGCAGGAAAGTTAGAGTAAAATTCTTGAATTACAGAGGCATTAAACTTACCAGAGAGAGAGTTTAGGGCATGAAGGTGGTAGTGCTCCAAAATTTGATTTGCAAACTCCTGAGCAGCCAAAGGAATAGCATCAAACTGGTAAGACCTCTCAGGAACAAATTTCCTTTTGGAGACAACTTCTTCAAAGAAGGAGGCAGCCTCAGAAGACACAAATGGAGAGGAATCTCCGACAGGAACAGAGGAAGAGGGACGGGTTCTAGGAGCCCTAGGAATTGAGGGAATGAAATCCACACTTTCAGTGGATTTGGATTTGGAACGACGGTGGTAAGTGAGGATAGGCTTTGAGGAAGACATGGCTAGCAGCGGGAATGAATTTCGAAGAGAGAAAAAAAATGAAATGGACAAGAAGACGAAACTGTCGAGAACAGAGAGAGAGAGAAGAGGGAAAAGACGCAAACAACACGACCCAAAAAAAGAAAAACCGCTGTAACCAAAATGAAAAAAAAAAACCGTCAAAACGAAAAAGAAAAAGACGCATCGGTTAAGAGACGAAGCGGATGACTAGTCAACCACAAGCAAGATGACTAGTCAACCCAGGCAGAATGGCACAGGCAGAACCGGATGACTAGTCAACCACAAATATGATGACTAGTCAACTAATGCAAACCAGAGCGAGTATCAAATGCAAAACACCCAGATGACTAGTCAACCATAAGCAAAGATGACTAGTCAACCAAAACAGCAGTATGATAAACACCAAATAATATCGATCCTGTGAAAGACAAGGTTTTGATTTCTAAAAACACAAGCATGAACTAGCACATATATCAAGTGATCAAAGTTGCATTAGCACAATAGCCTAGACCAAGTCTTCAACACATGAAGGAAAGGGAATGAAAAAGAAGAAAAGATTAAAACCATATGCAGTGTACATAGACAATCAACTCTGAGAGATAGGCAATGAGATGCAATTCATGCTCAGAGACAAGGCATATTTAGGAGAGAAGGTGTTTAGAGCCAAGGGACACAAGAGATGATATCTTATCTCTCTTGGAGAAACAAGTATACAAAGCATTCTTAAGACATGATCATAGTATGGGCTCACAGCAAAATATCATCACTCTCTAATGGCAAAATATTTGATAATTTATTTTGAGTTACTTGCACATCCCGAACATAAGTGCTTTGAATGGCCCAATTTTACGGCTCTTTGCTCTAGATTCTTCAATCAAAACACCTTATACCGTCCTAGAGCCGTGACTACATTGGTCACACTTCCTTTTTTTTTTTTTTTTTTTTAGAATTTTAAATAGATTGGCTAAGAGAGTGAGACTAGCTAAGAGATAATAACAAGAGCAGTCCAAAATGAAGCAAAGATACGTGGTTCACCAAGAGGACAAGATAGCACGATTTAAGTCTCATCTAATAGCATCTTAAACAAGAAAAGGGATTATGCACAAGTCAGACAAAGCACAAAAACATTCAATCATTCACACCATCAGAAATGAGAGATATGAACAGTGACATATCAACATCAAAACAAAACACAAAAAATTTTGGACTTGACTAGTCAACTACAAGCAAGATGACTAGTCAACTGTTTTGAAATGTGCTGAAGACAAAGAACAGACCAGCTAATCAATCAATTGAGCAAAGGCCAATGGATTGCCGAAGTGTAACATGTTTCTGAAAATCCAAGGCCTTGGTGAGTATATCTGCTAGCTGTTTTTCAGAGGGAACAAATTCCAAAGATAAAATGTTGTCTTCCACAAGATCTCTAATAAAATGGTGCCTAATGTCTATATGCTTAGTCCTAGAGTGTTAAACAGGATTTTTTGAAATATCTATGGCACTCATGTTGTCACAATAGATTAGAAAGGATGATTGAGCAAGACCATAGTCTTCCAACATTTGTCTCATCCAAAGGAGTTGAGTACAACAACTCCCAGCTGCAACATACTCTGCTTCAAAGAGTGGATAAGGAGACAGAATTATGTTTTTTGCTATGCCAAGCAACAAGATTGTTGCCTACATAGAAGACCCCCCCGGAAGTGCTTTTCCTATCATCACTACAACCTGCCCAATCAGCATCACTATACCCAACAAGATTGACACAAGTGTCATAGGTATACCATAACCCAAACTCAATAGTCCCACTCACATATTTAATGATTCTCTTAACAGCAAACAAGTGAGACTCTTTTGGATCACTTTGAAACCGAGCACACACACCAACACTAAAAGAAATGTCAGGTCTACTAGCAGTCAAGTAGAGAAGACTCCCTATCATGCTTCTATAGAGAGTTTGATCCACACTTTTGCCATGCAAGTCTCTATGAATCTTAGCACTAGTGCTCATTGGAGTTCTTGCAGATTTTGCCCCCTCCAAACCAAATTTTGTCACAAGATTTTTTGCATATTTAGATTGAGATACAAAGATCCCATCATGGCTTTGTTTAATTTGAAGACCTAAGAAATAGTTAAGCTCACCTACAAGACTCATTTCAAATTCACTAGTCATGACATGAATAAAATCTTGAACATGCAAATCAGAGGTAGAACCAACCACAATATCATCAACATACACTTGAGCAATCAAGACATCCTTTTTAAACCGTTTCACAAACAAAGTTTTATCAATGCACCCTCTAACATACCCATTTCTAGAAGATGAGAGGATAACCTCTCATACCATGCTCTAGGAGCTTGTTTCAAACCATAGAGAGCCTTTTTTAACCGAAACACATCATTTGGATGATGTGGATCTTCAAAACCCTTTGGTTGCTCAACATAGACCTCTTCATTTAGGACACCATTCAAGAAGGCAGTTTTGACATCCATTTGATAATGTTTGAATTTCAAATGACAAGCAATGGCAAGAAGCAATCTAACTTATTCTAATCTTGCAACAGGGGCAAAAGTTTCATCAAAGTCAATGCCTTCCATTTGAGTGTATCCTTGAGCAACCAATCTAGCCTTGTTTCTTACCACATTACCTTGCTCATCGTTTTATTTTTGAAAATCCACTTAGTGCGTATGACATTTGTGTTGACTTGTCTAGGAACAAGGTACCAAACATCATTTCTCACAAATTGATTTAATTCTTCCTGCATTGCAAGAAACCATTCACCATGGTGTAGGGCTTCTTTCACATTTCTAGGCTCTTCCTTGGAGACATAACACACATGGCTAATTTCTTGAGCAAGTTGCTTCCTAGTTCTCACTCCCTGATTAAGAGGGCCAATAATGACACTCTCAGTTTGAGTGAGAGGACTAAGATCAGTATGAGAGCTGGCAGCCTGGACAGATGAGATGGAACTAGAAGTTGAAAAGGTTGACAGTCAACCGGGACAGAATTTCCAAAAGTTGACAGGTCAACCACAAGATCCAGACCTGGAGATTCTTGCTCAGGAGGAGGAGGAGGTAAAAGATCATCCTCATCCAATGCCATCTCTGTAGATGTAGCAAAATCATCAATAGTGACATTTATGGATTCAATGATGGTTCTGGACCTACAATTGTACACTCTATAGGCTTGAGGTGGAATACCCTAGAAATATTCCCTTATCACACTTAGAATCAAACTTAGCAAGATGCTCCCTATCTCTCAAAATATAGCATGTGCTACCAAAGACCCTAAAATATGACACATTAGGCTTCTTTCCTTTCCAAATCTCATAGGGAGTTTGTTTGGTACTGCAGACCTCACAAATACCCTGCTTGAGATGTAACAAGTGTATTGACAGCTTCAGCCCAAAAGTGTTTAGCAAGATTTTTGCTATTTAGCATCACCCTTGCCATTTCTACAAGCACCCTATTCTTTCTCTCCACAACACCATTTTGCTGAGGTGTAATAGGTGCAGAGAACTCATGTTTAATTCCCATTTCTTCACAAAATTTCAGAAACTGAGAATTCTCAAATTCAGTGCCATGATCTGTTCTAATTCTAACAAGAGGTAGATGACTAGTCATCTTCTCTTTTTGCAAAAGGTGACAAACAGACTTAAACCTTTGGAAGGTTTCAGATTTCTCACGTAAGAATGAGACCCAAGTGAACCTAGAGAAATCATCAACCATGACAAGAATATATTTCTTTCCACCAAGGGACATGGTTTGGATAGGACCAACAAGATCCATGTGAACAAGTTCTAGACTAACATTAGTTTAAATGTGTTTAACCTTTTTGTGTGACACTCTAACTTGTTTGCCTAATTGACATCCTTCACAAACATGCAGATCAGATTTTTCAAGCTTTGGTAGACCACTTACTAACTCTCTCTTGGACAATTTATGCAAGTCTCTAAAATTCACATGTCCAAGCCTTTGATGCCACAAAACACTTGTTTCATTTACAACCTTGTTGCAAACTACTTCTTTTGCATCATTGACACCATCAATACAGTAGCAATTGTCCCTAGACCTTGCCACGCTAACAATCTCATTGTCACCTTTTCCAATGATTTTGCAGCCATGCTTGGAGAATCTAACCTCTACTATTCCATCGTCACACAACTGACTCACACTAATGAGATTGGATGTGAGACCTCAACAAATCTAACATTCTTAAGCTCGGGCAGACCAGGGATACAAACAGTACCTTTTCCAACAACTTGAGACCTATGACCTCCACCAAAAGTCACAGTGCCTCCATCAAAGGGGGTGAGGGATGAGAAAACATTTTTATCCCCAGACATATGTTTGGAACAACCACTATCAAAATACCAAGAGTTGGTGTTTGAAGCAGCAAAGGCATTTAGCACAACAAGAGATTTGGTATGACCTCTTGCAATCCAAGAAGACTTAGGCACAATGGGAGAACTCATTTTGAGGGAGACAAGTTTGGCAATCTTAGTAACTTCATTCATCAAATGATCAACTTGATCTTGCAAAGATCTGGGATTCCTTTTAGATTTTGAAGACAATTTTCTGGTCTTATCTTTGCTAAACATATGACAGACTGGTCGAATATGACCAGTCAACCCACACCTGTGACAAGTTGGAACAAACTTAAGTTTCTTGACAACTCTGAACATCAAGAGGTACAGTGACTGGAGTTTCTGATTTGACAAAATTAGTGGTAAAGCTAGACGAACTAGAACCAAAGTGATTAAATCCAAGGCCACCTTTGTCCCCATGAACTTTTCCCATATTCAACATTTTGTCAATTTTTGAAGCACCAATGGTCATAGATATAATCTTCCTATTTGCTTCATTCAATTCACCTAGGAGCTGTTTGTTTGAGTTCTGGAAACCAATGTTACTTTCCTTGAGCACATTAACTTGATTCTCAAGGTTACTCCTAATTGACACAAGAGCATCACTTTCTTTTTCTAGAGACTCAAATTTGTCACTTAACTCCTTTTTGGTTTCTTTTAGGATGAGAATTTCATGTGGAAGATCTTGGTTATTAACCTCAAGTTTGAGGCTCTCTTCTTTCAAACACAAGGTCTCTTTAAACAAACAATCATATTTTCTTCCTAATGACTCGTATGACAGGTCATCTGACTCGGAATCAGATTCATCAGACATGGGCTGCACAGAGGCAACAAAGGCAACATGTTGGTCATCAACATCAGAGGAAGATGAATCCTCTTGAGACCCTTCACTTTCACTCTCACTCCAGCTCACTTTCATGGCCTTGTCCTTTCCTTTGGAGTATTTTTTCTTATTGTTTGCACAGTCAGCAGCATAGTGTCCAATGCCTCCACATGTGAAGCACTTGACAGATTTTCTGAAATCTTTCGTGAAAGGTTTGACATCCTTATTCCTCTCATTAGACCGATCAGTTGATGGTCTAAATAGTTTCTCACTACCAGAGCTGCCCTCTCTAGCAAACTTTCCCTTATCCTTAAGAATTCTCCTAAATTTTTTGACAAACAAGGCCATCTCATCCTCAAAACCTGAGGATTTTTCACCAACTTTCAGAGAGGAAACATGCACTCCTTGAAGTGCAACATTTTTTGATTTTTTGGAGTCATTTTCTTCCATATTCAATTCCATCTCATAGGTTTTCAGTTTTCTTTGCTCTAAACCTAGACGGTAGAACACGAAGAATTTTCTGAACAACAAGAAACTCTTCAATGGGTTGACCTAGACTCATGGCTTCATTTGTGATCATCTCAACTCTCCCATGGAACTCAGAAATAGACTCAGTTTCAGACATCCTAAGTTCTTCAAATTGTGCAAGCACCATCTGAAGTTTTAGGGTTCTAACTTGGTCATTCCCTTCATGAACCACCCTTAGTTTATCCCAAGCTTGTTTAGCATTAGGGATATGTTGTATATGTGCAAATTGTGTGCTAGACAAAGCAGTAACTAAGGCATTTCTGGCCTTCTTGTTCGAATATGCACCAAACACCTCAGCTTCAGTCCATTCTGACCTAGGTTTGGGCACATCCTCACCAAAAACAGTCTTGACCGGAGCAACCCACTCTTTTGTGAGATACTCACTTGCATACTCATCAAGAGCATCAAGAAATATCTCAAATTTTTCTCTCCATGCAGCGTAGTTATTATCGTCAAAATAGGGAGGGGAGTTGCAAGATCCAGCAACTCGATCCCTTTCCATAGTGAGCACACCTAAGCACTCCATAGTGAGCACACCTAAGCACCAAAACAAATCCTAGGATCTCTCTATTTGTGTTAAGAGCTGACGCTCTGATACCAATTGAAATTGGTTAATTACACAACCAAGACAAAACAACTCAGCAATCTTCACACACTTTAAACCATGACCAAATACACGTATGACTAGTTAACTGCTAGTCATGAACAATCACAATCAAGAGAACACACAGATCATGCCACAATGTACCTGCAACCCTAGAAGATTACTAGTGACAACCTACGCACTCAGAAGGACCCATCAATCTAGGCATCCCCTGTACTAGCAACAACTGTGTGAAAGTGTGTGAAATCATCAAAATCATGCAAACATCAAACAGCAGATAAAGATGACTAGTCAACCACCAAGAACACAAACCCAGAAAAATTACAGATATGCAAAACAGATTTTGTTCACCCAGAAACCCACCATTGGGAAAAACTGGGAGTCATCAACCGACCAGGCAATCCACTAAGTAAAAAAAGATTCTTATAAAGGAAATACAACCAAGCTCAAGATTCACCTAGGTCTATTTAGGAATATGAGCAATACCTCCTTTGTGCAATCTTCTTCTCCAACTTACCAAAACTTGAAGCTTAGTTCTTTATGGCAATGGCAGCTCCTTCTCCAGCTCGTTCATCCCATGGCACAAGCTTGCAAGTTCCAACACGAACCAAAAACAATATTTGGATTCAAAGGAGAATGACCAATTTCTTCAAGAAACCATACTCTTGAAGAAATCAGTCTTGAATCTGACCTAGATATAAATGAGAGATGATTTGAATAGCTAGATGCAGATTCGGGTTTTCAAAAGCAGTTTTTCAAAAAGAAATCAATTGGAAAAACTCATAGATGAAAAATATATGGTTCTCTCTTGAGGAAGAAGAGAAAGAAAGCAAAAACAATCTTTCCAAAAATTCCACGCAAAAGAGACAGCCGCCAAATGACCAAAATCGTGGCCTTTACAGCCAAAAATTCGTTAGGTCAGAAAACCACAGATGGCAGCAGAGAGAGAGAAAGAGGAATAGGACAAAACAGTTTGTTATCCAGCTGGAAGCAAGGATGACTAGTCATCTGAGAAACGGATGACTAGTCATCATTTTATGAAGACTGTTTAATGTAATGATATGCAATGCTCAATACCTTTGTCAAATTGCTTGAGCCACCATAGAGCAGATATTAGAGAAGAGCACCAATAAAAGTTTTCCCTAATCTAGACTTGAGCTTAATAAATTACATTACACATCCTATTACAAAGTTGTCAAGGGAAGCCAAAAGAAAATGGTAAAAACCATACATTAACAGCATCTTTGAGATGTGACCACAAAATCATCAATGTAGACTTCCACAGTGTGTCCGATCATGTCATGAAAAATAGAGTTCATGGCTCTTTGATAAGTTTCCCCAGCATTCTTTAGTCCCAACAGACTCGTTGTTGGCCAAGCAATGCCTCTTGCATGAAGTAAAAGGACTATGGGCAAGCCTCCATTTTGTGAGAAGCATTTGGGAACTGATGGAGAGATTGGAAAAATGGAGGATTATGCATACGTTGAGAGAAGCGAATAGTCCAGCTGATTACCATTCCAAGTTAAGGTTAGCTATGAACAACCATTTTAGTTATTACTTTCCGAGTCCAAGGGACTATTGCTGTAGAATTTATTCACAACATTCAAGGTTATACAAGACTTCTAGAGAATTACCAAAATACGAAGTCCTCTTCTTTACTTTTAATTTTTACTTGGTTGGCAAGGGGAGCTGGGCAGAAGGAAAAGAGGCTCCTAGCTAAAGGTAGCTTGTCTCGCCCAGGAGGTGGGAAGAATTAAGAACAAAGTGGAGAACATGTGTGTAACATAGGAATCTGCCTACACACTCATAAGCTCCGGCAGCTTCTGGATATTGAAATGCAGTCTTATGGATGTCTTCTTCAGCAATCATGATCTGGTTATACCCTGCATTGCCATCCATGAATGATAGTAGCTGGTTCTGTGAAGTTGCATTAATCAACATATCTGCCATTGGCATGGAATATTCATCCTTTGGTGTTGCTTCATTCAGGTTTCTGTAATCCACGCAGATCCTGACCGCTCTAGTGTTCTTCTTCAGTACATGGACGATATTAGACAACCACATTCAGTGTATTTGGCTATCCTGATAAATTCTGCTTCTTGTAATCTCATAATTTCCTCCTTCACCCTTAGCTCAGTCACAACGGATATTATCCTCTGAGTCTGTTGAACAGGTCTGTAGCCTCTTTGATTGGTAACTTGTGGTCAACTAGATTCATATCCAGTCTTTGAACTAGTGAAGTGTGGCTATGATTTCTTTTTTGAGAGAATGATCAAAGAGATTACTCGCAAATGTTGGCCTAGGATCATCTTTGGTGCCAAGGTTGACTTCCTCTAGAGGATCGTGCACTCTTGCACTTCTAGGACCAAGTTATTACATAAGGATGGTGCCATGTCTATGATCTCATTACCATCAGACACATAATATTTCTCATTCTTCATTATGAATTCAGCCATATTGATGGCTTTTCCTTGCTTCATCAACCTCTTTTCCTGTCAGTAGAACACAAGATACAAAAATTATGCAACCATACCAAATAAATAAATTTGCATATGCAGTGATGTCATGAACTCACTCCCTTCTAATCCTACTAATTCATACCTTAGGTCACAAGCCTGCATGTCCCATACCATGCGTTTTATTACTGTGGCTCCGAATACTCTAAAATATGAACTAGCACCCATCTGTCTCTTAACCCAGTTTTCTTTTGTTTACGAATTTCTCAACTTTCACTTTTCATTAGAGATCCTGCTCCCATCACCTCAATATATTCAAGTCCTGCTCCCATCACCTGAATATATTCCATATTTTTATTTACTCATATATATCTAAGGCATTCTCCCACCCCTTAGATATACGTCAAACGACACACAAACACACACACTTAACACCACTGTATTTATGATGCATATGTAATGTAGCGCGAACATCATTTATCTATGTTGAATAATAATACAAATAATAACAATAATATATATCATGCTTAATCACATGAATAATAATATTCATCCAACATTAAAAATAATATCCATCCAACATTAAATAATATTCACATAACATCAAATAATATTCACCAAGCAAAGCAACAACAATATTCATATTTATAGTATTATAAGCACCAAGATTAAAAGTGACATAACTCAATCATCGGGAAATCAGGAAACCCTACCTCGTGTCCAGGAAGCTAAAATGAAGAAATTACCCTTCAGAGGTTGCCGGGTTCTCTCCCATTCCTAGATTTGAAAAAGAAATAACATAAATGAAGTTAGAAAATCTAATTTTATTAAAACATTTTTCTCTCCTGACATAGAGAGTGCACCTCACTCGCCAAGCTAAACCCCTCAAAACAACCCGAAACCTATACCATTGGAATCGGATTGAAAAATTGAGTTAGATGGACTAAAAATATGGCTTCGGAGGCTGCCGTAACAGCCGCCACACTCCGCCACTCGCCGGAGCCGCGAGTGGGCTTGTTTCCGGTTACTGTTCATCTTCTTGAAAAAAAAATCCTGCAACTTCTAACCCAGATTTTGTGAGACATTTTGATCAACCAAACGTTAACGAAAATGGTCAAACTTGTGATGGTTTTGAAGCTTGATATCTCTTGTTTCTAACCCAACAAACAATAATGAAAACGGAGCTAAAACGAAGGAGAAAACTAGCTCCAAAGTTGGACTCGTGGCTGGTTTTTCTGCAGAAAACAGATTTTTTTTTCCAAATTTTGCACATGTGTTTGACGTATGAAAACTCAACCAAATTCGGCGAAACTAATTGTGGTTTGTTCCATGCCAAGTATAGTTTAAAACCCAGCAAATGGATTCCTCAAAAACTCAAAGGATGGGGAGAAAAAGAGAGCCAAAATGAGTCTCGTGGACTGCAAATTTCCAGATTTGGTTCAAAGTTGTTTCCAACCATTTTAACACCTCCAAGTTGTTCCTAAGGCTTCTAAAACACTTCTAAACTTCATACCTATCAATCGAACTCATCAAAAACTCAAAATGAAACCAAAATCAACAACACCCACACTTGAAAAATCGCTCTATCCACCCAACACGGAAATAGATATTCAACTTCTTCCAATTCAATTTTCCCATCACTCAAATGACTCAAAATACTCTTTAAGGGACTAGAAACACACACAGACAAAGTTAAAACCAAATCTTTCGAAATTGACTCACCTTAGAGAATTTTTTCTTCTCTTCCTCCTATTCTCCTCTTCCTCACCCAAATTTCATTTCTTTCCTCCCTAATCTTATCTTAGCTTATACAATTAATATCTTTAGCCTAGACTAGGTGACTCACCTCCAATAGATGAACAACTCAACCCAAAATCAGATTTTGAAGAGAAAGTAAGAGGGAAAGGGGGGAAGAATGAAGGGAATAATGAATATTTGGCTTACACGTTGCCTTCTTCTTCTTCTTCGTTTTTTTTTGTTTTTTGTTTTTTTTTTATAACTCATAATTAACAAAACTTTAAGAACGAAAAAAAAAAAGAAGAACTAATTTTATTTTATTTGGGCGTCTTTGACGTGTTGCAATATTCCTTTTTGGGCATAAGATCTCCAGTGCCTTGCGCATTGAGAAAATTTGTGAAGAAATCCAAACTAGAGTCTCGGATGAACTTTGAATTCGGAGGGACAAGTGTTTTCGATACATTGATCAGTGACCAAACTTGACCACCCAAATCGACTTTTTCGAACACCTGCTTCAACAAAAAGTCTATGCCAAAACCGCCGTGGTTAACTCGTCCATTGCTCTCGTATCAGTTGCGGGGAACGACTACGCTGCTCCTTTTGGTAGACCAGGCAACGACACAAAGGTGAGTGGTTAAGCTAACTCCAGCCTCTACGTGTTGGTTTTATTTAAATTTTTGTTTTAAAATAATTCAGGCACTTGATGTAATTCCTTATTTCTATTAGCACGTTCTTATTTTGTAGTTGTTCATATTACTCTCTTGCATTGGTGTATTAACATTCTTCTAAGTAACATCTAATAAAAAGTTATTAACGTAACGATTGGAGAATATTTTAGAAATCACTTGAGCTTGTATACCAATTTCAATAACAATAATAATAATAATAATTTAATGTTAGCAGACAAATCATGGATTTTGAAAAATCGAGATACCTCTTAATTTTTTTGTTGATACAAGCGATAATATACTCTAAATTAATCTAATCTATAGGGATGTACATTCGAACTTAGATACAAGAGGCCGGGATCACTGCTCTGACTAACTAGTCTAACCCACGTCTACCTTACATTTTTCTTTATATAGTAACAAAATAAAAAATGATGCATTAGCTTAGAAGACATTTCAAAAAAGTTCCCTCACTGCTGTCACTTATTAATTATAACAACACAATAAGATGACAGGTAAATTCATGTTCATTTTTCTCGAGGAGTTTTGTTTGTTATTTTACATATACTTAAATTCAAGACTCCATCGTTTTCTTGGGTAGGTTTAGATGTTTTCGAACTATGTTAGGGTTCTTGGCATGTCCATAAATAAATAATGACATATTGAATTTTGAGGAGACTTTATACTAACTTGATCGCACTCGTATCTACCAAATGACAGGATTTGGCAATGTTCACCAAATCTATTATTGAGCAAACTTACTATGGATTTGAAGCGTAAGCATAATTTAGGAGTGCAAAAAATGGGAAATAGCTTAAAATGCCACACTTTTCATAATTTGGACTAAAAATACCACCCTTTCCCAATTTTTTTACAACTATCACCTATAAATATATAATTATTGTCCACTTTTTGCTGATTTTTCACATGTTCAGAAATTTTGTTCTCTCTTAGCTCACTTAGCTCTCTCTTTCTCTGGCACAGCTCTCTTTTTCTTTGGTATCTGTCTATTGCAGCTCTCTGTCTCTCTCTTGGCTCTCTCTCTAGCGCAACTCTCTGTCTCTCTCTTTACTCTCTTTCTCTAGTGCAGCTCTTTCTCTCTCTATCTCTCTCTCTAGCTGCGTTCTGTCTCTCTCTCCTCCTATTTTCTCTCTTGCCCTCTATTTGGAATTGCGAACTCCTCCCTTGACCCCATATTTTAGGTATGTCTTCTGAATAGCTGCTTGCAACCTTGAAGCTCTAGTGGATTGCCGACCTCGAAAAGGTAGTGTTGATGTTTATTTTCTTAATATCAGTGGGATTATGTGAAATGGGTTATATTTTGATTGCTTGGGTTTGTGTTAAATTCATTTTGGCTTTAATTGCTTTGAGTTAGGTTTTGTTGAATATTCATGCTCATTCATCTGGGTTTGTACCAATTGCATTTAGATTGGTCTGGATATGTGAATCTTGAAACTTGGGATTTTCCATTTGATGTAGTAGATCTGTATAGTGTGACTCTGATGAATTCTTGTTCACTGCTGTGTTAGTGGTGTACTGCTTTTGTGTGCCTGTTATTTTGCTGTCGTATTGTTGTTATGTTGTTGTTATATTGCCATTATATTGCTGTTATATTGCTGTGATATTGTATTGCCTGGTTATTGTGTTAATGAAATGTTGTTTTGTCATGGTCAGAAATGGAGACAATTGTTATTCTCGTGTGGCTACAATGGAAAATGGGTCACCTTAAAGAAGATGTGCAAATATGAAAGGGGTGACTCAAAAGGCTTAATAGTTCCACGGACCATCAAATTTGCTGAACTGTTAGACCGTGTACATCAAATTGGTAATACAAACAGCAGGGAAGACAAGGTTTGCTTAAAGTTCTCAGTTTTGGTGGCCTAGAATGAGTGGAAGCACATAAAGATTGAGGACGATGATGATGTCAATTTTTTTATGAAGTACAATTCTGAGGTAACACCTTCAAAAATAGCTCCCCTACTCGTGAGTATAGAAGATAAAGGACTAACAAATGATGTAGTTGATAGTATGCATATCACGACAGATAGTAGTCGGATAGGTCGTTCTTCAGTTGCCATTGTTGAAAGCAATGAAATAACTTGGAATAATACAAATGTCACTGATGTGGGAGGTGAAGTAAGGACATATTTTATGGATATCCAATTTTCCAATTTCCCAAGTTTGCCAAGAGTCCTTTTTTTCCTATTTCCAATTTTCCTTTTTTCCTTTTTCCAATTTTCCAAATTTCCAAGTTTCCATTTTTTCGTATTTCCGATTTTCCGATTTTCCTTTTGTTCTATTTCCAATTTTCCAATTTCCCATTTTCCAAGTTTGCACTTTTGCTATTTTCCAATTTTCTTTTCTCAAATTTGCAATAAATGCTTAGTTACATAGTCCTTTTTTGGGTTGAAATCCACAATTTCCAATTTCCCATTAAGGTTTGCTTTTCTTCGTTTGTAAGCCAATTTTATTGTTGTTAAGCTCTACTGCTGTAAATTACAGCCAAGGAGTTAATGGTGTAGTTTGCAATCCCATCCATTGAATGCACCAACTAAATACCCAATATACTTCATATAAGTTCCTACATGTAACTGAAGCTTCCTATATATAACTGCAGCATAGGCACCTTCTTAACGGGAAAGGTAATTAGTCTTACTCAAAGGCAAACATTCTCCACTAAAGCTAACCATATTGTTGTTTACAACTGGAGACTAAATGTACCTTTATTTGTTTTGTTGCAGTTGGCAGCTGTGAATTGTCCCCAGTAATACTTAAAGATGTCGGATGTACGACCTCCAAACAAGCATGTCAGTGACTCGGGGGACCAGCCGTGGCATATGCCATTCCCATCTCCACCTTTGACTCCCAATCACGATCCCACTTCATCTGGAAGTGAAGCTGAGAGCAATGATCCGCTTGACAAAATCTCTGCCGTCAAGCACGACCTCCAATATTTTTCTAAGGCAATAGATTGGTGGGAGAGTAAATGTGATATTCATGGCCAAGTTATGGGAAACTTGGCCAACAAGTTGAACAAAGCATATGCTGGAGAAGTGAAGCAAACTCTACAACAAAGCATATGCCGTCGAAAAATTCACAAAATTTGAAGAATATAACCATGAAATGGTTGAATGTTTCAACAACGGCTTCGAAATGTTCCGAGATTATGCTTTGGTCATCTCACCAGACTACAATTGGAGTGAAATTGATGTAACTGGTGTCTAGGAGGTGCTGAATATGGGTGCAGAGGGAATGGCTCATCATAGCCTTGTGCATGCAGCGAGGAGGAAGCACAAAGACATGGATTTTTTTATGGATCTAGTAAGGGTGAGTGCTGCTTCAATTCATCTCACCTGAGTACATGGATCTTTTGTTGCCTTCCTTTTCCCTTCGCGGGATAGTATTGTTATAGTTTGGTGGCAATTTATTTTGCATGTGTAAAATGTAGTCTGTAATGGATGCGTGTTTATTGTATGTAGATTCACTTAATATTGATGTTCTATTGAATGTCTATTGTCATAATATTGCCTTTGTATTGTATAGATAGTGTATGCATATTGCCACTCTATTGTATGTATATTGTAATACTATTGCTATCGTATTGTGGTTATATTGCTCTAATATTGCCTCTATAGTGCACGTATATTGGCCTAATATTGCTATTATATCGTATGTCAATGGTGATTTGGTCAAATACTAGAGTCTCCACTTTGTTGAAAGTAATCCTAAATTCAAATCTCTCAGACACGACAATTGTTATCCATCCTTATATTAGCATGAATTGATGTTGGCCTTTCAAATGATAGTTGGAGTTGCACATCGATTCATATTCAAAAGGAAAGTAATTCTCTCCCTCAATGAATCTTCATTCAAAAGAAGGCAGCTATCAAATATTGGGTACAAAAATGCAAGATCCACGGTAAATTAATTGGGCATAAACCACATATTACAAAACCAGGATGCTTTTTGGCATGCTTGAAAAGAGAAGGGCCAAATACAACAGAAAAGAAAATCCATTCAAGCTTCTCACTAAACATGGCTCAAGCACTCAACCATAGTTTCAATCCAAACCTGCCCAACAAAGGCATACCACGTGTCCATCGTAACAAAAGAGTGGTATTTACAAAGCATGAACTGTAATATGTTTCTTTTTCTCCTAAACAAAATTGTTACTAATGGAACAAAAGATCCCTAACATAGAGAAATACAAGCAAAGATAGTCAATCGTCATGCACACAAAATTAGTCATCATCCATCCCTGCAGGCTGATCTCTCTTACAAGGGCCACCTTCTGGTTTTGCCATTATAATCTGCAACATAGTCAAAGCACTGTCAACAACCTTTTTTTTAATGAAGGTATTAAATAGGCTACAATTAGATAGATTCATCATTTCTCACACATTTTTAGCTAGCCAGAAAACCCCCAGCATATAGATTTTCTATTTACTATCAAGCCTTCTGAACTGAAGCCATATTCATTATAAAAGTTTAATATTTCCCAAAAGTAACTTTCAATTTTATTTTATTTTTCCAAGTTAAAAACTAACATTTCCCACCGTTCTTTTGAGTTATAAAGGAGTTTGTGTTCTGAGTACACATGTGCATACATGCATCTGTGCCAAGGTAGGGGAACTTTGAAAAAAAAGAAAAAGAGAAAAAGACTTCACAAAAGTATAAAAGTATAAAATTAAATAAATAAATAAAAAGAATAGTCAACTACTTCATAAAGCCTTGAATTTTTTTATTTTTTTAAACTGTATGTAGTTTAGCATTTTTTCTGCTTTGGCCTCAAAGCTGCAATCAGGGATTCAAAGATGTAGTTCACACCAAATTTGGGTATTTCAAAATTAGGAAAACCATTGACAAATACGTAGTTACTAGTTACTTGATCTAACCGCAGAACAGTGCAGGCAACATCAACTTCCTAGCCAACTTAAACATATTGATTTCAATAAATTAATAAAACAGAACTATCTAAAGTTCATTAAATACCCAAAATGTTTGAAGTCGAGATTTTTCCAAGTTACTATTTATCAGTTATCCAAAGAAATCCTCACTTATTCCCGAATGCTATAATTTGTAAAAATCCTAAATGCAAACCATCAATACTATTTGTAAAAGCTTCCTCTACAAACAATTGGCTATTTGATACAGAAAATGAACAGAAAGGATACCAATAAGATGAACCATTAATGTACGCAATAGGAACTAATTGGCTATCAAAACCACCAAAAATGGGGTTACTAATAAAAGCTTCCTCTACAAACAAATTCTAGATCCAAAATTAATAAAAAGTTCAGAACCAAAATTGCATCAAACATCACAGCTGTAATAACATTCAATGTATTGAGAACTTTCACATAAAAGCATGAACTGTTGCAAGACAAAGAGCAGCTTACTTAGTTATGTGGAGGTCCCAAATATTAAGAGTTGACACATCTTTGCAACGGCCTTCCTCCAAGTCGAGGCCAACTTTGTTTTTTCCTAATGCATGTTCAGCATAAAAAGAAGATATGATCTCCATTGCATTAAGCCCGGCATTTTTAGCTAGCGTTTATAGCATACTGATCCAATCTACAAAACCACTGTTTCTTTAGTAGGTTATTGCACTACTGGCCAATCAGAAATCTATGACTGGGAAAATGGTTACAAAATCAAGTTCCAATAGTTGGTCTAGACAATATTCTATTTTATGTTTCAAGGACAACATCTTGAGAAAATGATAATTCACGCCATTTACCCTGTTTCTGTAAAAGAGAATTCCTTTACTCTCTTAGCCAACTCAATTTTAGTAGCTGCCGCTCCAGGAACAATGCGGCTATCCTTGCACATTGCCTGAAAATGAAATGCATTATTAATTCCAATGGTTTGGACATCTGATTAAACAATTTATTCAAAAGAGCTTGAGAGAATGCTTTGTCTTCTGAAGAAACAAGCTAATGAGCGATGGAGAGTGATGGCAGTGGTGACTGAGGCGTTCTCGTCCTCAAATGTGGACTGTGGACTATGGACCATTGACAATCTGCAAAATTTGATTATAAGCATGTAGATTCCAGAAGTCGTTTTTGACAATTACCCATCCATAAACAACGTCTCTTCCTTTGCTTTGATTTGAACAAGTAAAATCAGAATATTGTGGAATTAATTCTTGTAGAAATCACAGAGCCCAAAGCTTAGAATCTCATCAAAAAATATAAATAGTTGGGACTTACCCATACAAAAGTGAATGAAGCCCAAACGTTCTATGACAAAATGAACAGTTTGATTTTTGTGAAGAGTGCCTGCAACCGAGTGAGAGTGGGTGTGAGTTATTACCCAGTTCATAGAAACCCATAAACCCTCAACCCTAGAGAAACCCCTAAACCAATTTCTTACAAATCCATACACCATAAACCAAATTCACAAAAACCCCAAATTTCAAAGAAAAGGTAGATGAATAGGACCTCGTGGATACCAACCGTGAAGTTAAGCTTGGATGAACAGCCACCGCTGAGGGAGAAAGACGATCGCTGAAAGAGAGAGAGAGTTACATGAGGGAGAGGGCTAAGCGACAGAGAGAGACGAGCCGAAGAGAGAGATAGAACCAAGAGAGTTGAGAGAGAACCCAATTTCTAAAAAACTGATATGGGTACAATCAGTCCACAATAAAGATGTATTTATACGTGGTAGTTGTAAAAAAATTTGGAAAGGGGTGGTATTTTTAGTAAAAATTATGAAAAGGGTGGCATTTTAAGCTATTTCCAGCAAAAATTGCGATTACAGCAATAGAGCCACTTGGATGTCTTCCCAGCATAACTTTCTTTCATATCAGAACTGCAGTGAATTTCCTAATATGGCTTCAATGTTCCACAACCAGATTCTGCTTCAAAAGTTGGAAGAGTTGAATAAGGAGACAAAGAATTCTGCATTTATCGTCTTAGATCTCTATAAAACATTTATGTTTGCAAATAAGTCCCGAAAACATCATGAAGGTAATAAATCCTTTTTTCGGGAACGCTAATTGATCCCCTCTACTAGCATTACATTGGATAGTGCTATTTGTTTTACGTTTACTCACAACATTGCTTATTGCCTTTCTAATAAAAATATGTACCATATGTTAGTACAAAATTGTGTTGGCATTTCCTACAACTTAGTATAGGTTTCGAAGTGTTATTTAGCTAGTTGATTGGGAAAAAATTGTTGTCTTTGATTTCCAAAAACTTCAGGATTGATGCGGCTCAGCAATCCTCAAAACGCACACTTGTGGCTTGACACGTGAAAGGCATTTGATTCAAGCGTAAGTGATGTCATTATCATGCATGTATATTAGGGGATTCTTTTAAAGGATTATTCAATCACATTTTATTGATTTACTGTTTTTAAAAGTGAATTGAAGTTTATTTAGGAGTGTTTTCTTTTTAGGAAATTTTGGCACAAATCAATTTGATTCCTACTTTCTTGTTTTAATATCCCTTTGATTTTCTGTCTTCTTTTGGTTGCTTGGAAATCATGTTTCAATCATATCACAGTATCAAGGAATCAAGATTTAATAGTTGACTAGGCATATAAGGATTCATTTGATTGTGATTTATTAAAATCTTCATTTCTTAAATATCTTCTTTTTTACTGGGGTAAATTACTCAAATGGTCCTCAAACTTATACCTGATTTACATTTTGGTCCCTTAACTAAATTATTCGTTCAAATGGTCCATCAACTCTATATTATTCACTCTAGTGATCCTACCGTCTAATTTTCTGTTAGATTTAACCTAATTTTAGGGTAAATAATGACCAATTTGCCCTCATATTTAATGGAAATATTAACAGAATGTAAGGTAGGACCAATGGAGCGAATAATATAGAGTTGATGGACCATTTGAACGAATAATTGAGGGACCAAAATGTAAATCGAGTATAAGTTTGAGAACCATTTGAGTAATTTACCCTTTTTATTGGTTGGACTACATGTGACCAATCTTTAGAATATGAAAGATACTTTCATTATTTTCTATCAGCCTTAGAAATTGGAGATTTGGTTTTCAACGTGATTTCTTTCTTGTAAAATAAGACCTTTGTCTTCTTTGTTTTTTTAGAGCTTTCACAATCATATTTTTAGTCCATAAACTTTGGAAAGCTGAGTTTTTATTTGACATAAATCATCAAGTGTTCCATGTTTACTTGGTGATTTAGCAAAACCTTTTATTATGCATATTGCATTCATTAGGATGTTCAGTGACTCGTGTGGTTGAGAGCACCAAAGACCATTGTGGCAGTTTTTCTACGGTGAGCTTGAATCGATCATGACAAGTATCAGATTCAACATAAGGAGAGTTGGAAGAACTCCGGTGAGCTTGAAGCAATTGTGACTAGTATTGCATTCAATATAAGGAGTGTCGAAAGATCATCCCTTAACAGAAGTTGAGTGATGAAGAAGTCGGTAAACATATTATTTAGAATGTGTCTAGAATAAGTGTGTGAGTACTTTTTACAATCATCGTTCCATAGTGGATTTGTTTTGGACTGTGGAGTCCCACGGATTTTCCCCAGAGCTGGGGTTTTATCACGTAAAATAATTCTTTGCGTGTTCCTTTATGTTATGTTAAGCACGTTTCAGGATTGATAAGCCATGTCAATTCTGCTACTGAAGTTCATTTTTATTTATTGATTATAATTTTAAATTGGCCTATTCACCCCCCTTAGGCACTATTAGTCATCCTACAGGTAATTTCACCATCCATGTGGACCCTGCTTAAGCTGGTGCTCAATAAATGTTGTCTTACTCATGTATATACGTCTACTTGATCGCATTCTTTTTTTGATAGCAGGATATTTGACATTCCGAATTAACACACTAAAGCCATGTTTTGTTGGGGTGAGCAACGAATACTTGTGTGGGAGTATGGATCTGAGTGGTGCAAAGAAGTACATTGTATGTGATAACCCTGCTGTTTCTTTCTTTTCAAATACAGTACACCCTTCGCAGAATAGTTGGCACATGAAGTTTATTTTGCTATAAAACCTTCTCTTCTTTATCAATCGTGAATTATTGCGCAGTTCAAACTTTGCCCCTAGAAGGTTTGGATTGCATGAGAATTGCCCAACATATCATTTGGTATGTAAGACACTAAGAGCTCGTTTGGGAGTGATTCTAGATATGCCAAAAAGCACTTCTATGGAGAATCACTTCTCTATATAATCATTGTAAGTGGTTTTAAGTGATTTTATGGAAAAATACATGGGAGGTGCTTCTCCTCAGAATCATTTAAAATAACTTAAGTGATTATATGGAGAAATACATGGGAGGTGCTTCTCCCCATAAGTAATTCTTGCATATCTAGATTCACTCCTAAATGAGCCCTAAAAGTAAGGTTGGATTGCATGAGAATTGATCAATGTTTTCTTTGCATGAGAAGTACTAATTAACTACAAACAAAATGATTTTATTTGAACCTAGCTTGAATAAGAAACCAACACATACAAGAAAGAAAGAAAGTGATATTAGAAAACCTTAACTGTCATCAACACTTAATAAATATGCATTCGCAATCCAATGAAGAGATTCACTACAGCAAACACATTGAAAAAATTAATGTACATTCGAATGCCAATTTTTCTTAACTGTTTATACCCAAAATGAACAGCCAATGAGGGCCAGACATGTGGACATAGATTGTGCCCAACCATGGTGGCTTTCGGCACCCAGCCTACCGATTTCTCAATTAGGGCATCCTTCTTCTACAGGACACATAGCAGGCCCACAATCGATGTCCACAATCCCACATCAAAAATCTACACAACAAGCACACCTCCCAAGGCTTATAAAAGGAGCACAACTCCCCAAAATGGAGGTAATCAGAACTTACGGCATATTGCCTATTGGTCTGACAGTTTAATCTTTCCAACTCCGTATTTACTTAAGCATCGGAAAGCCTTCGGCGGTACCACACCGGTGCCTTAGGACTTACCAAGCGTTTCTTGTCTTACAGATCACGCGCTCTACCGAGGCCAAGAGCATACCGAAGGCCCAACATCACTAAGTTGAGCGGGAAAGTTACCAAACCATTTTTCCGCATCAACAATTTGGCGCCGTCTGTGGGAAAACGATAAAAATTGACCCATAATCCCTAGAACACATGGGGACCACTTTAGTACTAACGTTCTTATAAGAAGAAGGGCTACCGTTCGGAAGGCAAAGCGGAGCGAGCCCTGCGCTGCCCCCTTGCACTCCTTTCGTAACGCACTGTGATTCAAACAACCGCCAAGCGTAACTTTTGGCCCAAATCACCTCTCTCCGGAAGGACATGGCCAACTTCAAGAACATAACAATCTTCTCTCATCTAAAGTGGACGAAACTCAAGAATCGCTCAATCAACAAAGAAACACGAATATCCAAACTATCGAATCTTCCTAGAGTCTCCGGACTCCTCATCGGCGAAGAAGGGTAAGAAGGGGAAAAGGCAGCGCTTGCGCCTCCGGGTAGTTGGTAGTTCCGGCACCGACCAGCTGCACGCATCAAGAAGGTTTACACCGACTGTCACCATCGGATCAACGATAAGGATGCCGAAAGGTAGAGGTCTCCAATCAGGGATCAATGCAAGGTTGAGAGACTCACGAATGAGGGCTCTAGGGAGCAAGTCGCCTATTCGGAAGGTACGGGGTTTGGAATCGGAAGTAGAGTCTGACGAAGTGTATGTCCCTTCTCGAACCACCAAACCAACCTACCGTTCGGCAACTCCCACGTGATTCTCTGAGGTAAGGCCTTTAAGCCCGCAGAGACCTTCTAAATACTACGGTTCCGAGAAGGTCCCGAGCCGAGACCTCGCGATTCGTCTACTCTTCTAGAGGATTTAGAAGATGAAAAACGATAGAACCGCCCCAAGAACTAGATGGGGCAAACTTCGGCCCGGACCGTGCTCACCGAATGCATAAAGCACTCACGGCAGGACAGGGATATACAACCACTTCACATACCGTTCTACATCGGTGTAGAAGACCCTCTAACGCATCTCCATTCCTTCCAATCGGCAATAGGGTGCAAAAGACTCGCGATGAGGGGCAATGCTTGCTGTTCCCATCCTCCCTAACCGAGGCTGCATTGAATTGGTTCTACCGTCTGGAGCTGGGAACGGTGGACTCCTTCGATGAATCTGAAACAGATTTTCCTCAATCACTTATGATCGGATGGATCGTATTCGCCGATGATCCGTACATGATTCGGCGAGAGAAGACGAGCCCTTACGGGAATACGCTGCGCGCTCATGAATACTTGAGGTGTCCACAAGCGGACGACAAGGCAGCCTTCGGTGCCTTCAGCGATGGCCTTCGGTCCTCATAGTTTTGGTACCTCATGCATAGTAGCAATTGGCTCACCTACGACGGATGAAGCAAGCGGTAATCCACGTCAAGGTGAGTATTTCAACTCCAAGTCCGGCCCTTCACGGCGGGAGGAACCAGATTGAAAGGCTATCCTAGCAAGGATCACCATATGCCCCTAGAAGAACAAGCGGAAAGACGACCGTGATAATCGTCGGGAAGTTCAAAGAAAAGACGAGAAAATACGATCGGAATGACCACCGCGCACCTTACTTAATCACGACGGCACTCGGAAGTCTTTACCTGCTGAATACCACTTATGAGGTTGTCACGATGAGCGAGCGAGATAATACCCAAGCCAAATCATCGAAAGCCCAATTGGCGGACAATCGATATCTTGGTAAATTATGCCGATACCACCAAAGACAACACCACAACACCGAGGAATGCATTAGTCCGAGGAAAATCGTTGAAAGATTGATTCGGGAAGGAAAGCTGGATCAATATATCGCTAGACTGCCGCAGACACCTATCCTAAATGCTAACGGACAGATTAACATGATCAGCACCATCAGTGGAGGCCCTACTCTGGCGAGATCATCTAATCGATTAGTGAAACAATATGTGCGTGCTGCTCATTACCCCTAAGTCTTCGGCATAGAGGTCAACCGGCACCTCAAGGTACCGAAGGTTGGTTGGGAGCCTATCACGTTCTGCGGGGAAGAGTAAGATGAGATCATTTACCCTCACGATGACCCGATGATCATTCGAGCTGAAATTGCTGATTACGATGTAGGGCGGTGTTGATCGATACCGGAATTTATTGAGTTCTTACGGCATCATTCGGAGGTGTTCGCCTGGTCTTATGATGACATGCCGGCATCTCCTAGATATCATTAGCCATTCGCTCGATTGCCCCGCCTATAAACCCATAAGGCGAGCGCCGTTTGTATGATGCCGAACGATATGAGGCCAAGTGCACCGGTTGACAAGCTAAAAGCCATCGGCTTTATCGGAAGCTATATACCCCGCTTGCCAACTCGGTGATGGTTCGGACTGAACAAGACTATACCGACGAACAAAGCTGCTCGAAGGATAGCTTCTGTTGCCTAGGATTGACCACTCGTTGATCATTGCTGGTCACAAGTCGACTTCATGCATGCTTTTGAGATACGACCAGATTTTCATGAACCCTGCCGATAGCGAACATACGGCATTCATCACCAACCGTGGATTGTACAATTACAATGTAATGCTGTTCGGCCTAAAAAATGCGGGCAACATATCAAAGGCTTGTCAACCGAATTTTCGCTAAACACATTGGCGATATCACGGAGGTATATGTCGAAGATATGTTGGTGAAGAGCGGAACGGCAGGGGGACATCTAGAAAACTTGGCCATTACGTTCGTGATACTAAAAGACTACCGAATGAGACTAAACTTTGGTGTGTCTTCGGGTAAGTTTCTGGGCTTCATGATCACAAAGAGGGATCGAAGCAAATCCTGAGAAAATCAAGGCCATAATCGACATGAAGCGACCAACAACGCAGAGTCGCTGCCTTAACACACTTCATTTCAAAGGCTACCGATAAATGCGTACCGTTCTTTAGAGCCTTGAAAGGGGCAAACAGCATATCGCATGGACTGCCAAATGTCGACAAAGCATTTCAAGACCTAAAGAACTACATGAGCAAGGCACCGCTATTGTCAAAATCACTTCCTAGAAAAGTTCTCATTCTCTACCTTTTCGATCCAAAGACTGCCGTTAGCTCGGTGTTGATACGGAAGCTAGAGAAAGCAGAACTATCGATCTTCTATGTTAGCAAGGCGCTGCAGAGTGCAGAGCTTGGTATCCCCACTTGGAGCTTGCACTAGCCCTCATCGTCTCGGCTCGAAGGCTCCGCCATACTTCCAAGTGCACAAGATAGCAGTTCGACCAATCAACCCATTCGGCAGGTACTCCAAAAGCGAAACCTCTAGCCGATTGGTCAAATGGGCGATTGAGCTCGAGAATTTGACATACAATTCAAGCCAAGGCTGCAGAGAAGGGTCAGGCTATTGCCGATTTCATTTACGAGCTTACACCTACGGTACCACGAACCAGCCGGTTCACAGCGTCTGGGAGAACCGAAAGGCGACGAACGCCTTGATTCTTCCGTTCTTATATGGATTTTGCATGTCGATGGTTCGGCAAATCAACAAGATTGTGGAGCTGGTTCGGTGTTGACTACTCCAGACGGAGCCAAGGTCGAGTGCCCTCCGTTTCAACAGAACCTCCAACAACGAGGCAGAGTATGAGGCTATCTTGGCGGCCTTCGGCTAGCCAAGGGCATGAGTGCAAAACAAATTAGCATACACAGGTGACTCCCACTCATAGTGAGTCGGATAAAAGCAGACTTCGCAGCCAAGGATGCCTCCATGTCGGCTTACCTATTGGCAGCCCACCACTCCTCCGAAAATTCCAGGCCTACGAAATTCGGTAGATCCTAGGTCGAAAACAGCCAAGTCGATGCACTCTCACGGCTAGCTTCGGCAATAAGCGACAAAGTTGAGGGAAATGTGCGGTGGAGATCCTATCCCAGCCAAGCACGGCAACTTCCGAAGTGTGTACTATACGATACGAAAACACATGGATGTCTCCCATCTACGCCTTCTTAACAAACGGTACACTTCCTCTTGAAAAATCTCGGGCTCGAAAATTACGTTATCGCCCGGCGAGATACACGATCATCAATGATGTCTTGTACAAGCGAGGCTATACCACGCCATATCTAAAATGCATTACTGTCGAATAGGGGACTACGTCCTTGTCCTTCGGAAATCCACAGTAGTCTGTGGTCCATTCAGTCTGATCATTGGCACATAAGGCTTTTCGGCAGGGGTATTACTGGCCAACTATGCACCATGATGCGAATATGATGGTGAAGAGGTGCGACAAATCGTAATCCCATGGCCTCACATCCTTTCCAAGCCTTTCTCGCCAATCGTAATCCCATGGCCTTTCGCCCAATGGGGACCGGACTTGATCGATCCGATCTTTGCAAGGCAAGGGTCAGTCAAGTATGTTGTTGTTGCTGTGGATTATTTCACCAAATGGGTAGAAGCCGAAGCTCTAGCAACTATAACAGCAGCTAGAATGGAAGACTTCATTTGGACGAACATTTGCTGCCGATTCGGTATCCCCTATGCAATCATCACCGATAGCGGCAGCAATTTGATTTGGAAGTCTTTAGGCGATTCGCACTTGCCTCAAGATCAACTTTCTTTGCTTCGCCACTCACCCATAGTCAAATGGTCGTTGAAGCAATAAATAAAATCATCAAGAAGCTCTGAAAAGGCAGCTTGACAAAGCCAAGGAGCATGGCCAAAGAAGCTTCGAAGCCTTATGGGCCATTCGGACATCCTACCGAGCGACAGGGAAACCCCTTCTCTCTTGTCTTGATTGAGCGGTAATCTCGTGGAGATCGAAGAACCTATTTACGAACGGAAACCTTCGCTCAGAAGGCAAGCGAGAGGCACTTGCATTGACCTCGACGATAGAAGAACGCGTTGGCGCAAGCCAACCTTCAAACGAAGCATACAAACAGCGCGTCTCGGTATTACGACTCAAGAGTCGATCTCGCTCTTTACGAATCGGTGGTGGGTTATCGAAAAGTTTCTCGGCAACTAAGAACCCCATAGAAGGAACCTCGAAACTTCCCGGGAAGGACCTTACAAGATCATCGGCATTCTTCGATCGGGAACCTATCGGCTCAGAGACTCCAACGGAAAGACCCTCGGTCATCCTTGGAACGCCGAACATCTGAAGTATTATTTCAAGTAGTTTCCTAGCTTACAGCAAGTTATAATTGTAAAAAGAACTCCGAATGTATCTATATCTTCAACAATACTTAATGAAAAAGCCTTCGGCTTATATATTCACAACCTTCGGTGTGGTTTTATTTATTTCATTAATTAAAAAGATATGGTAGAAGCCTTCGGTTAGGCAGCATCCCACGCTCTATAAATTTTATTAGCCTTCGGCAATAAATTGGCCTGAGTTTTGGTCTTACCGATACTATCTGCACTTGAAAATTAAAATGCTTAACTCGACTCTCCTACCGACTAAAAGTTCACGTTGGAGGTAGTCTCCTACTAGCCTTCGGCAGTTAACCCTTTATTCAGCCCTCGGCAATTAAATGGTTATGTCTTAAGTGTCTTACCGATTGAAGGTTTACTTGGGAATTATTCTCTTACTAGCCTTCGGCAGTTAGTCCATTATTGAGCCATTGGCAAATAAAAGGATTAGTTTCTCAACTTCTTACCGATTAAAAGTTCACTTGGAAGTAAGTATTTTACTAGCCTTCAGCAGTTAATCTTTAATCTAGCCCTCGGCAAATTAAAACAATTAGTTTGAAAGCCTACTATCGGTAGTTGGACAAAACTTGGAAAAGGACCGAAACAAAATAAATTAAAGGGTGCCCTTGGCACTAATATGTTCAGAAATACTACCTCGTAGCAAGTACAAAATAAAAAAAAATTAAAAAAAAATAAAGAGAAATTACAAGCTTTTGCATATCAGCTTGCCATTAGTTTGAGCTTTGCAGTCAATGTTAACTCATTTTATTGTAACTGATCATTTCACTTAACTTGACAGAGGGAAGTATTTTCTGCAGGAAACAGAATTATTTGCCCATTTTTCTATAAGTGACCAAGCTGCATCCTAGAAGAAAGTAAAGTGAAAGTAACTCCAAAAAGGAGGCTGAATGTCTTTAGTTGTTACAATCTGCTATTTTTCTACAATTTCCTTGCTTTGATTTTGATTTGGCTTATGTTTAGTTTCAAGTTTACTCTTTTAGTAGTGGGTAGTTATTACTTTAATATTTGGGAATTTTTATTAATCTTGTTTCCTTTCGTGCAATTTATTCCATTTTTACAGGCTTTATTATAGAAACTGTGTTGGAGCAGGATTTCTTTCAAGAAGAAATACCTCCACAGTGTTCTTGACTGAAGTCCGTACGTTTCCTTGGTTGAAAGAGAACTTGGATTACGTTCCCGAAGTCGAACGATGGAAATGAGGTGAGTACCTACAAAAACCACTCCGACGCTCAAGTCAGTTTTGCGCAAAGTACTCTTAGTGTTCAATTGGATTTTTCATACCTTTGCTGGAGGTCTAATTAGGTTTTTATAGCGCTCCGAGGTCTTGGGTTTAGCCCCACTTTCCTAGCTTTGCGCATCCCATCCTCCACTTCGTGGTAATGGGATCAGATGAGTGACTTGCGTCTCCCTTGTTCCGCACTCCTCTAGTGGGAGGGGAGGAAAGTTCGATCATCCCACGTCTTTTAGTTGTGGCATATGGGTTTAGGCCATGATGCGTCAGATTTGGTCCCCACAGTGCCCCCTTTTTTTCCTCTCTACACGCTTTGTGGGTGGAGAGGGAAAAATGAAAGTGGGACTTTGGGCTCATGTCGTCGTGATGGGCTCATGGCGAAGCGTGTAGAAAGGGAAAAATGATCTAAGTGGGACTTTGGAATATGATTTCTTCGGATTGAGCGCATGTCGTCGTGATGGGCTCATGGCTGAGCCCAAAATAAGCCATACTTTCCTTTCTTGGGCTTGCTGGTCAAGCCCAAAAATGTGATTCCCATTGGCCTATCGCCAACTTATGCATATTGCTCCCACAGCTTGCATGTGAAATTTCCAAATGTGAATTTTCATGCACGCTGCTTTTCAAGTTTCGACTGTGGACTATTATCCCTTGGAGTATCCAAATGCGGACAGCCAATCCCATGCAGTGGACCCCTTTTCTTTTTATTTTGGATTTCTACACCTTTGCCGACCCGGTGGGCCCGTGCTTCTTACTTTCTCTTTCCTAGCCGATCCCAAATGGATTGGGGTGTGCCTCTAAGATTTTGCCAATCCTTGGTTTCTCTCTCTTGCCCGATCCCATGTGGATTGGGGTATGTTTTCCTCTCTCCTGGCCGATCCCATATAGGTTGGGGTGTGCTTCTAAGCTTTTGCTAATCCTTGGTTTCTCTCTCTTGCCGATCCCATATGGATTGGGGTATGCTTTTCTCTCTCTTGGCCGATCCCATATGGGTTGGGGTGTGCTTCTAAGCTTTTGCTAATCCTTGGTTTCTCTCTCCTGCCCGATCCCATATGGATTGGGTTATGCGTTTCTCTCTCCTGGCCGATCCCATATAGGTTGGGGTGAACTTAACTGGCTTCTTGGCTTTCAGGATGTCTTCCATGAATGGCGACTTGCAGATTCCTTTTGCAGCTTCCAGAGCTAGTTCAGCGGGTGTTTGCGGTTTGTACCCTCTAACAATCTTCTCAATATGATTGCACAAATCGATGTCCTTAGCCTTTTTTCGCCATCTTATGCAAGTCGAGATATCTGTCTTGATCTTCCGCCGTGGCCCTATCATAGACGCTCGAGTGTGTGCTGTTGGAGGAGTCTCCCTCAGAGATCTCATGTCTCTGCTTCCTCTTGCCCTCTTTTGAGCCTTCATGACAAACAGTGTTTTGCGCCTTCGCCAGAGCCTTTTCCGTTACCTTTCTTGTTTCGCGCAACTCCTTCATGATTTCCCTCAACTGGATAACAGAAGGCTTGGTTCCCATCTTGGGCGTTGGACCTTGCGCTTCAGATTGAGGAGTGGACATCGCATTCCCTGGGACGGAAGTGTCTAGTGTTCCCTGATAGGCTTTTTAGTACCTGCGCAAACAGGGTTAAAACTCCTACAAAACTTGCAAGAATGACAAGGTTATCGTAGTATAAATGATTCTCGCAAGGTCGTTCTCCGCAAGGATTATTAAATAACTCGTATCAACCAAATTCTAATTAATTATTGCAAAAGAGAAAGTTGAGATGTTTGATTTGAAGACCTTAAATTAAAAGGAATTTAACTAATAAAAATAAGGCAATATGCAAAATTAAAGCTAAGAGCAAGAGAAACAGTTGTGTTTTTAGAAATCAAATTAAGAAAGCACTAGGGATCCGCCGTCACCTTAACAATTCTATATCGTTCCCCAATTACTTATGACCTATACATGCATATTTCGAAGGTTAGGTATTCCTAATATATGCCTACTTGGACCCCCAACATAGAGCGTATATCACACATGCAATCCGTCTGTGGTATTCAGATCAAATCTAAACATACATGACTCATTAAGTTCTATGAAACCTTTTGAAAAACCATGCAACCCTTAAGACGTGGTATTCATCCTAAGTGAACTTGCACATATTAATCACAAGAAGCCTTCGTCAATTTCAGGGACCGACCTCCGACCAAAACTGCATCAAATTACTTTTCTAAACATCCTAATGGTGATCAAGCATCAAGACACTTAGATAGTTTAACCCAGTGATGAATAATTCGAAAACCTGCATGCATATAATCATAAGCAAATTGGACAGAAACTACATATTCTTGCTAAGGCTTGTGGCCTCACCCTAGCAAAAGAGAGTTAGTTACGCATGTTCACAATTGAAATCCAAGAAAATATCATTAAGAAGAATAAGAATGAAAACACTTGAAAGTCGCAAAAATCCAAAACCCTAGCAATTGCTCCAAAAGCCAAAAAGAAATAAAAAGAAGGAAGTCCCCTAAATTGCTGTGAAAAATAACTTAAATACCTCCTAAAACCTAGCTACCCAATCCCCACAGGGAAACTAAGTTAAAATAAAATAATACTAGGATATAAAATCCAAATTGGATTAGGAGAATCTGCCCAAATCTGCCCAGGAACGTTTTGGTCTCAAATCTCCTCCAAATCTGGCCCAAGATAGCTCGTTTTAAAGATAAAAATATTCCGAACACTTCTCCAGAAGGCCACGAATCCATCCGAGGTCATCTTGGGCTCCAAAAACGCAATAAAAGCCCAAAACGTCACTATTCCAGCATAGCGCACTGCTCCTTCATTTATTCGCCAGGAAATCATCGCTTGGTGGAAAAGTCTGATATTTTGATACGATCAAGCTAAGTGGCTCACAAACATTCTCCAACTGGAATTACTCCAAAATTCGTCCATTTGATTATATTTTGCTCCAGAGGAAGTCGAAAGTCCTATATTGGAAATATAATTCAAAGTATCAAAATTCTTCCAACATATTAACCAAAATATACTAAGAATGAGGTTAAATATATAATATAAAATCGACTCATCAAAATACCCCCAAACTTAGCTTTTTGCTTGTCCTCAAGCAAAACAAGACTTAAACAAAATTAAAAACTTAACAAACTAGACATCTAGCTAACACTTTAACCAGAACAGAATTTCCACCTTCAAGTTGCAATCCATAGAAAATTTTAAAAACTAGAACATCCGTTCAATAGGTCCAACTAATCCCACCACAGAGCCTAAACTATTTAGAATCAATTAGAAAAGAATTCACAAACTTCCTTCGGTGTAAAGTGAACCATCATAGTTAAGGAGACTCGATAAAAACCCTTATCTCTCATCCCTTTTATTCAAACTTCACACACTTCACACATTTTTTTTTTCTTTTTTTTTTTTGACTCTTTTTTTTTTTTTTTTTTTTTTTCAGTAATAGTAGCAGTTGTGCAATGTCGGTTCCCTTAATCTTTCGATCCAACCCATGTAACGAGCTTTAGGTTAATGACTCCCAAACCACTAAGGCTTTAGGGCATTAGGTGTAGAACACCCCTAAGGACTTATTAACTCAAGCTGAAACGGCTACGGAACCAACTAACCACCCTGCCTCATGCCAAAACTCTACCGTTTTACTCAAGAATCACTGCTGATTAGGCAGGACTGGCCCGGTTACTAGCAAAGCTTCGGGTGAGGCAATTATTACTTTATAACACATAATAACTTTTTTAAATAGAACAAAAATTAAAACACACTGGGACAAACAGTAAGTATTTCAATCTTACTCCCCACAAACCATGTTGGTGTGATGTGCAATTTTCAAAGTATAATTCATAAATTAGTGTCTAAGCAACAATAAACAGAAAAGACTCTATTGTGGGACTAATCTTCACCATGTCTATTTGTTCTAATGTTTAAAATAATTTATGGATATTAACTTTAAAACGAAAATTTTAAACAAGACTCAAAAAAATGAAAAATCTAAAATTTACTTTCCCACCCCCAAACTTAAATCACACATTGTCCTCAAGGTGTGAAAATTAAACAGAAGAAACAAGAATAAAAACAAAACAACGAATTCCTAGAAGACGGAGAATGAAAATGAAAAGATAAAGGAGCAGCCAAAGAAGTAAAGTAGGAGAGAAAAAATAAAATAAAAATAACAGAAAAGAACATAAAACAGAAAACAGAAATTAAAAGAAAAAGAAAAGGAAAAGAAATAAAAGAAAACTAACACACCAGGAGGCCAGGGACGCTTTGGTGAGTCGAACGCTGGACCAGGGAGCTGGGTTCGTGCAAAGAGGCACTGACCAACTCCTCCAACCCCACGCTTTTGTCATATGTGAGCAACAGATACAATATAATGGGATAGTAGCTGCGGTGTCAGTTCCTTTTCACAAACTGAGCTATCCACTCCGTCTCCTCTGTTTCTTCGTCATTTCTCTCAAACCCACAGTCCCTCTCGTCTTCTGTAAACTCCGAAACCAGCAGCTCTTTTTTCCTCACCATCCTCCATAACTCCGTAAGGTGGTGATTGATTGGACCGGAACAAAGCTATCTCATTGTTACCCATTCTTCTTCCCGGCACCCACTTGTGGCTATCCCAGAGACACGCGGATCTCCTTTGCCCATCCCCATCTCTATTGGTTGCGAGAAAGTTAGAAAACGCAGCTCGTTGTGGCTCTCATCCAACTGAAGGTAAGAGTAATTCCAGAATTTGTTTTGGGTCCTGATTTGGGAGCTGTGGTTGATGTATAGATGTGTGTGTATAATTTCGACATGTGCACAGTGTAGGAAGGTTGCAGATCCAAGAGAAAGCAGTCAGCACACAAGCTCAAAGGACAAAACTGCACAAAGCCCTGAGGACCCCCAATCCGTGTAGCTCATAGGTATAATTTCGAATCCCTGCAAATGTTGTTGTTGGAAATTTGGTAGACTTGCTGCTGGGTGCATGATTCCAGTGTAGACTTGCTGCTGGGTGCAGGATTCCAGCCTAGGATGTTTTTGCTTTTGATGTGTGCTGCTGATTGTTGGTTGTCCTGCATTGAATCAAATATGTGTTAGGAGTAGAAATAAAAACATCTGGGGAAAGAAAACAGCACAATTTTTTTATTTTTTTTTTGAAAATAAAAGAAGTAAAAATTGGGTTGCCTCCCAATAAGCGCTTTATTTTAAGTCTGTAGCTAGACATTGCAGAAGTCTGGTGGTCAAATCACCGGTTCCTTCAGAGTCAAAGACTCGGTTGCAGTGTCAAAGGGTGTGTCCACGTAGGGTTTCAGCCTGTGACCGTTGACCTTGAATGTGTTGCCTTCAGCTTCATTAGTGATTTGAACTGCTCCATGAGGAAAAACTTGAGTCACCAGGTAAGGTCCAATCCAGCGAGATTTTAATTTCCCTAGAAATAACTTGTGCCTTGAACTGAATAACATAACCTTTTTCCCTGGCCGAAATTCCTTCCGCAAAATTTTATTGTCATGAAATGCCTTAGTTCTTTCCTTGTAGATGCGAGAACTATCATAAGCACCTTGATGAATTTCCTCTAGCTCATTTAACTGCAATTTCCGCTTTTTCGCTTTTCCCTTGCTGAGCAACTTATCTGTATTTGAACTTGCAAAGCTGGCTTGAGCCATATTGTCTACCACATCAATGTGCATACATTCCTGCCGCTGTTCAGCAGGATGTTTTGCTCCTTCAAACAAATTAAAAACCACAGATTGGTCTTGAACTCGTAAAGTTAATGTTCTAGCTTCCACATCAATTAAAGTCCTAGCTGTTGCCATAAATGGTCTTCCCAAAATAATCGGAGTTTGCATGTCTTCATCCATATCCAAAACCACAAAATCTGCAGGAAGATAGAGATTATCCACTTTAATAATGAGGTCTTCAATAATTCCTCTAGGGTAAGCAACTGAACGGTCCGCCAGTTGTAGAATAACTGATGTAGGCTTGATTTCTCTGTGTCCTAGTCTCTGAAAAACAGAAAAAGGCATTAAATTAATACTTGCACCCAAATCAATTAAAGCACGTTTAAAATTAGAATTTCCAATTGTGCATGAAATTGTAAAACTCCCTGGGTCTTGTTTCTTTGGAGGCAATTTATGTAATAAAACTGCGCTGCACTGTTCTGTAAGAATAACTTTTTCAAAATCCACGAGCTTCTTTTTCTTTGTGCAAACATCCTTCAAAAACTTGGCATAAGATGGAATGTTCTTAATTGCATCAATCAATGGGAGATTGATCTGAACTTTGGCCAACGTCTTCATAAAATCTGTCAATTGTTGATCTTTAACTGTGGGCTTCAACCTTTCGGGATAAGGCATTGGAGGCACATAAACACGTTCTGCAGTTTCTGCAGCAATTTTTGCACTGTTTTCAGATCTGCCCATAGACTTTGTAGAATCTATAATAATATCGATTCTGCAAAATTTCCTGAATCTGTTTGTGGCTGTGATGCTGCCTGCGAATTTCCAACACAAATTTCACCTCTATTGTCATAACTTTTACCCGAACGTAGAACTCGAATTGCCTTACAATCTGCGCCTCCCCTTGGATTATTTTCCGTTTGGCTAGAAATGTACCGTGCTCTTTCTGAAACTTGGAATGCAATCGCCCCATTTGTTTTTCTATGTTTTTCACTGTTGCCTGCAGATTTTGGAATTCTTGACTGGTTGCATTTGCTAATTTTTCAATTGCAACCTCCCAAGCAGGCGCAGCAGTTTGTACTGTTGTTGAAATTGTGGCCTTGCAGGCTGATCTCTGTCCCACTTAAAATTAGGATGATCTCTCCAACCCGGGTTGTAAACATTTGAATACGGGTCATATCGTGGACGCTGAAAATTATTAAATGCATTAACTTGTTCCGCTGCAAATTCCGGATAAGCATCTTTATGCGGACAGCTCAAAAAATCATGGGTTGTCACATTGCAAATGCTACAGGCAGCTGGTAAAGGTTGCTGTACAGCAACCTGTGAACCTGGAATTCTTTGTAATAACATGTCAAATTTTGCCTCAAATCTTTCAAGCTTTTTCTCCATTTTTTCAATTTGTGCCGACATATATGGAGAACCATTAGATATCTCAAAAACAGACCTTGATTGTGGCTGCTCAACTGCCCATTGCTGTGTATCTGCTGCCATTTTTTCAAATAATAAACAAGCCTCTTGTGCATTTTTATCCTTGTATGATCCTCCGCATGAAGCGTTGACAAGAGTTTTTGTTGTCATATTTAACCCTCTGAAAAATATATGCACATGATCCGTACTGCTAATACCAGAATGTGGACATTTTCTATTCAACTCTTTAAACCGTTCCCACGCCTCATGAAACTCTTCATTTGGTTTTTGGGCAAAAGATAAAATTTGAGTTCTCATGTCGAGAGTCTTTGAAGCTGGATAATACTTGTTTAAGAATTTTTCACTGAGTTGGTTCCAAGTGCTAATGCTTCCAGATGGAAGTGTGAGGAGCCATCTCCTTGCTTGATCTTTCAATGTGTAAGGAAATAGACGAAGCTTAATAGATTCAGCTGAGAATCCTTTCACCAAAATATTCTTGCATCCCATTAAAAATTCTGCAATGTGCATGTTAGGATCGTCGGTTGATAACCCATGAAATGTAGGTAGAATACTCAACATGTGATGCTTGATTTCGAATGTAGACCCTTCTTCCACTGCTGGATATGTAATGCAACCTGGTATGTTAGTGGCATGAGCTGTTAAAGAATTACCCAAAGGATCACCAGCCTCTGGAATAACAAAAGCCATTGTTTCACTGTGCAGGTCCTCGAATATAAAGACCGCAGAAAAGTCCCTTGCAGTGAAGGAACCCACAGCAAATTTTGCTCCCTGTGTCTCCTCCTTAAAGATTGCTCAGGTTCGATCAAACGGAAACAATTGCTGAATCTGAACGTGTCTGACCATGCACAAATTGTAATCTGCACTTTGCCTTGTGATCTGCAAAAATAAATAAAAACGAAAATTATTTCTTTTCTTTTTTTTTTGGTATGTATGTACAACAATAATTAATGTAGAATCTGATTAGAACGAATTATTTTAAATAATCCCCGGCAACGGCGCCAATTTCTTGATAGGCTTTTTAGTACCTGCGCAAACAGGGTTAAAACTCCTACAAAACTTGCAAGAATGACAAGGTTATCGTAGTATAAATGATTCTCGCAAGGTCGTTCTCCGCAAGGATTATTAAATAACTCGTATCAACCAAATTCTAATTAATTATTGCAAAAGAGAAAGTTGAGATGTTTGATTTGAAGACCTTAAATTAAAAGGAATTTAACTAATAAAAATAAGGCAATATGCAAAATTAAAGCTAAGAGCAAGAGAAACAGTTGTGTTTTTAGAAATCAAATTAAGAAAGCACTAGGGATCCGCCGTCACCTTAACAATTCTATATCGTTCCCCCAATTACTTATGACCTATACATGCATATTTCGAAGGTTAGGTATTCCTAATATATGCCTACTTGGACCCCCAACATAGAGCGTATATCACACATGCAATCCGTCTGTGGTATTCAGATCAAATCTAAACATACATGACTCATTAAGTTCTATGAAACCTTTTGAAAAACCATGCAACCCTTAAGACGTGGTATTCATCCTAAGTGAACTTGCACATATTAATCACAAGAAGCCTTCGTCAATTTCAGGGACCGACCTCCGACCAAAACTGCATCAAATTACTTTTCTAAACATCCTAATGGTGATCAAGCATCAAGACACTTAGATAGTTTAACCCAGTGATGAATAATTCGAAAACCCGCATGCATATAATCATAAGCAAATTGGACAGAAACTACATATTCTTGCTAAGGCTTGTGGCCTCACCCTAGCAAAAGAGAGTTAGTTACGCATGTTCACAATTGAAATCCAAGAAAATATCATTAAGAAGAATAAGAATGAAAACACTTGAAAGTCGCAAAAATCCAAAACCCTAGCAATTGCTCCAAAAGCCAAAAAGAAATAAAAAGAAGGAAGTCCCCTAAATTGCTGTGAAAAATAACTTAAATACCTCCTAAAACCTAGCTACCCAATCCCCACAGGGAAACTAAGTTAAAATAAAATAATACTAGGATATAAAATCCAAATTGGATTAGGAGAATCTGCCCAAATCTGCCCAGGAACGTTTTGGTCTCAAATCTCCTCCAAATCTGGCCCAAGATAGCTCGTTTTAAAGATAAAAATATTCCGAACACTTCTCCAGAAGGCCACGAATCCATCCGAGGTCATCTTGGGCTCCAAAAACGCAATAAAAGCCCAAAACGTCACTATTCCAGCATAGCGCACTGCTCCTTCATTTATTCGCCAGGAAATCATCGCTTGGTGGAAAAGTCTGATATTTTGATACGATCAAGCTAAGTGGCTCACAAACATTCTCCAACTGGAATTACTCCAAAATTCGTCCATTTGATTATATTTTGCTCCAGAGGAAGTCGAAAGTCCTATATTGGAAATATAATTCAAAGTATCAAAATTCTTCCAACATATTAACCAAAATATACTAAGAATGAGGTTAAATATATAATATAAAATCGACTCATCATTCCCTATGCAGGTTCAGTCATGTTTATGATCAACTTTGCGAGATTCCCACAAACGGCGCCAACTGTTGGAGCAGGATTTCTTTCAAGAAGAAATACCGCATGTGTTCTTGATCAAGTCCGACGTTTCCTTGGTTGAAAGAGAACTCCAGATTACGTTCCCGAAGTCGAACGATGGAAATGGGGTGAGTACCTGCAAAAGCCACTCCGACGCTCAAGTCAGTTTTGCGCAACGTACTCTTAGTGTTCAATTGGATTTTTCATACCTTTGCTGGAGGTCTAGTTGGGTTTTTATAACGCTCCGAGGTATTGGGTTTAGCCCCACTTCCCTAACTTTGCGCATCCCATCCTCCACTTCGTGGTAATGGTATCAGATGAGTGACTTGCGTCTCCCTTGTTCCGCACTCCTCTAGTGGGAGGGGAGGGAAGTTCGATCATCCCACGTCTTTTAGTTGTGGCATATGGGTTAGGCCATGATGCGTTAGATTTGGTCCCCACAAACTGAAATTCTCTTTATGTGTTGTAATAATTTCAAAATGGTTGCTTATAATGCTTATAGATTGATCCTAGAAGCTCATCAACATCTAATGTAGTTTTAAGTATTGCAATTTTCTTGGTACTGTATAGAGCATTACTCACTACTTCCAACAATATTGTTTGTCTATTATTTTGCTCCAGCATAGATGTTGAGATATTTAGAATGATCTGTCTTAGTGTCTATCTCTGAACATATAATTCAACTTTCATTAACTGGGTTCACAAATGAGTGCGCTTAGGAACCTTGGCCTGAATGTTGTCAAGGCCAATGTCTATTTGGATTCTTCTGGAAAGCACAACATTTTGCCATCACCAGAGCGTGAGTATGCTTTACAGATGGATGACCTCGTGGCCTTGTATTAAGTAGTTTTGGGTTGTTTCTATGCTATTGTTAATACTTGTCAATTTGCAATTGATTGCAATGATCTCTTTTCTGCTTTGTTCTGCTTCTTCGTCTGGCTTTAATTTTCTTTTCCTTGTTGTGCATAGATACTTCCATACTTGTGGTATTTTTGATTGCTGATTAGATTTATGTACTGCCAAAGTGCTTACTTCAATTGAGATATGATATATTCATATTATATCATCGTTTTCTAAGAGGTTCTATATGATGAAGTTCGTCCTTATTTCATGTGTTTCTAATGCAAAGTTATGGCACCTAAAAATTAGGGGGAAGCAGTATTCCTTTGTGGTCCAAGAATCAAGTTCCCAGTTAGCGATGGGAGCAGCATTTGGAATTGTGCCACCACAAGAACAGGTTATGGTGAAGGTACTTTGCCAATTATGCTCTTATTTATATTACACTAAAAAGAAAAAACTAAGCCATAACAATACAAATAAGTTTGGAATTGTGCTCTGCTGTCATTCTAAAGCTGCATGGATCTTTTTGCTAAGGTTAGGTTGCTGCTAAACAAGTTTATGTTTAAGAGTATTGGGGTCTCTTTCGTGTAGGTCCTTTCGACACCAACAACTTGGAAATGTGCAAGACAGTAGAGCTAAGTCGACCCAAGAACAAATTTATGAAGTTAACATCATATTAGTAGAATTTGTGAGCTCCATTATTTCTAATTATAGGTAGGAAGTATGTATGTGATAGAATAAAGATTGGTTGACTATGTAATAACTATTGAATCTTCAAGTTTTATGAAAGAAATAATTTTTTAGTGTATATATTCGTTAATAAAGCATTATAATTGGTTTTCTAGTTAAAATCGTTGTTTAGGATAGGAAACAAAAAACTAAAATGTAATAAAATGATGATTTTATTGGAAAAATCGTCATCTTTTTAACACAATACCGTCTTCTTTATATACAATCAACGACGCTTTTAACAAAACATCAACGTCTTTACCGATAAATGATGATGATTTTAACAAAAACCATCGTCTTTATATACAATCAACGACGCTTTTTAACAAAACATCAACGTCTTTACCGATAAATGATGATGATTTTAACAAAAACCGTCGTCTTTATCCATAAACAATGACGATTTTTAACAAAAGACTCTCGTCTTGACATTATAACAATGACGGTTTTACTAAAATCATCATCGTTATAGATAAACAATGATGATGAAAAGCCATCATAGATTGATATTCCAAAAGATGGCAGTCGATTTAATGACGGTTTTCGAAGCATCACAATGACGGTGGATCACCGTCGTCTATCCCCTTTTTTGTTGTAGTGACAATGACAGACGTATGACAACAATGATCAAATAAACCTGCAGACAATATGACTAGTCAACAACTAGTCATAGACCTATGAACATATAAGCATACACACAGATGCACAACATATCAAATATTTAAATCCCTGCAAGCCTAGAAGATAACTACATGACAACCTAGGCACTCAGAAGAACCCGTTAATCTTGGCATGCTAGTAATAACTAGATTGATAGGTGTGTGAACATTCATTAGCATTTCATATATAACTATTATTTTGAAGTTTCGAAGTTAAATATTACACATCCTGGAATTTAAAAATAGAAAGAGCTTGATTTCATGGTATGTGAAAATCTTGGAGTTTCGCCAATAATTGTAAGAAGAGACCTATACTGATCATAGAAAGAACAGATTCAGCAGATAACAGGTCATGGGTTCCTGGTCCTAAGTATTTTTTCGTGTAGAGTTCTTCAATACATCATTTTGGTTACTCATTCCTTAACAATTCTTAAATATTTGGGAAGAGGCTTGGTAGTATCTGATAAACTGATGGAGCTTGACGTGTGTTGAACTATAGTTTTCCGTTAAATTATTAGCTTTATTCCCGATCCCTTGCACTAAAGGATGCCATCTTTTGTACCATGTTTATCAAGTAGTAGGAAACCCGGATTTATTAGTGATTTCAATAAAAAAATTTCACCTCAGTCATTTTTGTTTATTGCTGCTGGTTTATATGAAGTTAAAGATTCCTGAAGGAACATGAAATGGGTTGTTAACAACCTGACATTGGTATTCGTAATTACAAACGATTATGAAATTTTTTTTTAAAAAATTTCTTTTTCAGAGTGCAATGATAGTTGTTTTTATCCAACATTATTCAGGTCCTTTTCTATTTAATGGCACCAATGCTAACCATTACAGCAGTAGGTTCCACCTGTAAACAATGTCAATTTGTTATGAATATGTGTTTCTCAGGTAATAATTTGCAGAGTTCTACAGATCTGTCGACATCTGGAGAGGCAAGTGAAACAACCCCGACAAAAACAAAGAAACTTTTTGTTACTGGTATGTTGCAACTTTTATTCTGATGTGAAACATAGTTGTAATGCTAACTATGTTTTAACTCTTTACTAGAGTTATCCGTTTTAATTTTTCAAAAGATCTCGATATTCTTCAATATGTGTAGCTTCTTTTTCCCTCTCATTGCATATTCACTTGAAATTGCTAAGAAGATTTTAGTTTCTGAACAGGCCTATCATTTTATACATCTGAGAAAACCCTCCGAGCAGCATTTGAAGGCTTTGGTGAGCTTGTTGAAGGTACTGCACTTTTTTTTTAAGCATAAAATGGGGTTTTCAATTTGATGGCAGTATATGCTCATTCTAATTAAATGTTTGCCTCAACGGTTAAAATAATAATGGACAAAATTTCTAAACGGTCCAAAGGTTATGCATTCATAGAATACACCACGGAGGAAGCTGCTAGTGCAGCACTCAGAGAGATGAATGGCAAGGCAAGTTTCAACATGCTTTACATGTTTATAAAACAGATCCAACACTCTGAAGAGGAAAGCTTAGCCTATTTTTTGTTGATGATTCTTGCAGATCATTAATGGCTGGATGATAGTTGTTGATGTTGCTAAGACTAGCCCTCCAAGATACAGCAGGGGTCAGAGCAGATCAGCAACCAGATGAAGGAGAGACATTTGTCACTAAGAATTGAATTATTTTGTGGCCAGCATCCTAAATATTGACATTGAGTTCATATAAGGAACTTTGTCAGTACCACAATATTTTTGCATCTTCAAAGAACTGACCTACATATTTTCTGCTGCAATGTTAAGAGCCCATGGGTAGAACTTGCTCCTAAAAAGGCTAGTAAGGAAGTGTGTGCTCTTAAACCATCCTAAAGATCCGCTATTTTTCGGTTATTTTTCCAAAGTGAGATCTCGAGTCCTAAAATGCAGCACAGTGGGGTTCAGCTGTTGGCTCCTTGTGCCCTTTCCCTTCTAAAATATGGCCCAAGAGGCCACCACAAGCTGCATAGTGATCTCATTTTTCCTCCCATTTGGGGCCTGGATAACGATGTAAGGCTCCAGGCAGGCCCTCACAGAATGCAGGCCAATACATCGAGAGTCAAACTTGGTAGTTGACTATTTAAGGACCACAGTCATTGGTTTAAAAGTTTAAGGACTCAAATGTAGACTTTTGAAAAATTCAGGGACCATTCATGATACAAACTCTAAATGTGGTGACTTTTAACTCATTTCATCTGCTCAAGTTATGAAGACTTTTAAATCAAAATAATTTGTTTGGCCTTCAAGTAAGTTTATTTATGGATACTATAATTATTATTTTTTATTATAGAGAAATAGTCCCAATAAGGTCACCAAATTTAGAAAAGATACACAACTTTCCAAGCGTTGCAACAAAATTATTGAATTTCAAAAAATCTACGTATTTTCTCGCATTTCACTTAATTTCAGTCATAGTAATAATCTACGCATTTTTGCGACCCCCTTTTCTAAGCTGTAAAATCTAACCTATTGCTTTGCATCGTGCTCATATATATATATATATAAGACTGCCGGTTTCTTCCACCCACAATATCACTTCATATCATATAGTTCTTTATTTTTCAACACATCCGAAATCTCTGCTTTTAAATGGAGAAGCAAACAGCCATAACCTCTTCTTGTCTCTTCCTTTTATACATCGCCACGTTTACAGGTTAGTGCTACAAAAACAAATATACATGTTCTTGATAATCATATATTAATTGTAGCCACAACTTATTATTTAGACAAAGAAAAATGTATTTATATTGTCATATTTACTCTTTGTCCCTTATTGCCTCTGATATATAATGGTAGAAGTTCTTGAAGCACATCATCACCATCATCGTCATAATCGTCATGGTTCTATGAAGCTTTTTGTTTTCGGGGATTCGTATGCTGATACTGGAAATACTGGAAAATCCGTGTCTGCTTCATGGAAGGAACCTTATGGCATCAATTTTCCGGGAAAGCCAGCTGGTCGATTTTCAGATGGTTTCGTGCTTACCAATTATATAGGTTCCTTTTCTTTCTCTCTTAAGAGTATTTTCCTCAGTCCAAAAATATATGTTAGATTATGAGTGTATGTTTGCCTCTATAGTTGAATTTTACTTTTTCTAGTATGTTTACATGTGAAATATTTGACAAGAAATTACTCTTCATAAATTATTTAAACATGGACAATCAAATATATATTATATAATTATTTTTAGGTCTATTTATTTGGAAAAATAAATTAAACCGTAACATTCATAAAATAAATTTTATAAAAAACACTAAAAAGAATTTAGACAAGAAAATCAAATATATATCTTTGGATTTACGTATTCACCATTAGAGCAAAAACTATATTTACACCATTCGGAGATGTAAAGTGGATGCTAAAGTGGCTTTACACTCTCGAAAATACACCACAAACTGTGTATGCTCTTACTACTAGATTGGGATTGAGAGTGCATGATTTGTTCTATATTTTAATTTGTAATTGCATTATTGTTTGTTCAAACCAAGTTCTAAAAACAAAAAGAAAACAAGAAAAAAACCAATATTTTATTTTATTTTTATTTTGTTTTATGAAATGCCTCTCTGAGATCTTGCAATGTAATGCAGCTTCCTTTTTGGGCGTAGGCTCTCCCGTGCCTTACACATTGAGAAAATTTGTGAAGAAATCAAAACTAGAGTCTGGGATGAACTTTGCATATGGAGGGACAGGTGTTTTTGATACAGTGTTTGGTGGACCAAACTTGACCACCCAAATCGACTTTTTCCAACAGCTGCTTGAACAAAAACTCTATAGTACCAAAAACGACGTTGTTAACTCGTCCATTGCTCTCGTATCAGTTGCGGGTAACGACTACGCTGCTTATTTTGGCAACCACACTGAGGTAAGTGGTTAAGCTAACTCTATCTGTTTGTTGACATGCATGCAATGTAGGCAAGTGGGAAAGCTTTTGTTTTTTCTTTAATAATTTAAGTGAGATGTGTGTACAACACATGATTTTCCTTAATAGATTATGTAACAGAGTTAACATATGGAGCCAAATCATAGATTTTAAAAAATCGAGATGACATCTCTTAAGTTTTTCTTTAATGTAAAAAAATGAAAAATAACGTATGAGTTCATGTGACATTTCTAAAATTTTACTTAACTATTATTATACCGCGTAATTATCGTATGTTCCTTGTCAATAATAACCAGATGTCATTGATAACATGATGGGCATTCATAGAGCGTGGGAACGCTTAAAGAAAACTCATATAACCATTGTTCTCAAATGTTTTTGAACTATGATTGTATCATTTTTGGGTTCATAGCATGGCCACAAATATACATTATACATACATGATATATTGCATTGTGAGGTGACTTGATGCTAACTTGATGGCACTCGTATCTTCCAAATGACAGGATTTCGCAGCGGCCACCAAATCCATTATTAAGCAGCTTGCTGTGGATCTAGAGCGTATACATGGGTTGGGAGTGAGAAAAATAGCTGTTACAGCAATAGGGCCCCTGGGATGTCTGCCCCGCATGACTTCATTTCTTTCATATCAGAATTGTAGTGAAGTTGCCAATTTGGTTTCAATTTTCCATAACCAGATTTTGCGTCAAAAAGTTGAAGAGTTGAACAAGGAGACTAAGAAATCTTCATTTGTAATCTTGGATCTTTATAACGCATCTCTGTCTGCAATTATGCTCCCAAAACACCATCAAGGTAATTAATTAATTAACTCTTTGTAATGAACCGTAATTTTGTCCTTTCTATAGCTACTAGCTTAGTATTACTTTTGGATATGTCACATTTAGTCATCATGTTGCTCACCACTTTTCTAATAGAGGTCGGTACGTACTGTTTATGTGGATCCCCCTCATCTGTATGTAAGGTGGTCAAGAAATGTGAACTCATGTACTACTTGAACTCTTTTTCGGATAGCAGGATACTCGACACTCCAGATTAATCCACTGAAGCCGTGTTGTGTTGGGGTGAGCAAGGAATACTCATGTGGGAGTGTGGATGAGAGTGGAGCAAAGAAGTACATTGTATGTGATAAGCCCAAACTTTCTTTCTTTTGGGACACGATTCACCCTTCGCAGAATGGCTGGCATGAAGTTTATTCCGCTATAAAATCTTCTCTTCGTCTATTGTATTTGTGATTTATTGTGTAGTTTAAATATTGGCCCTAGAGGGTTGGTTTACCCAATATATCATAATGATATAAAAGAGACTAATATGTGGTTGGATTGCTTGATAATTTATCAACTTCTTTGCATGAGAGAAGTACTAATTAAGCACAAATAGTGTGATTTTAACCTAGCTAGAGTTAGAAGTCAGCAGATAAGATATAAAGTTATCTATGTAAAACCTTAATTAGCATCCACGCTTAATAAATATGCATTCGCATATCTTCTTTGTGTATTAAAAAAAAATTGAAAACACATCCACAACAAGCTACAGTGACAGTCAGAGTCGGACTTGGGGTGGGCGAGAGGGGCCTTGGCCATGGGCCTCCAATTAAGGGGCCCCACATTTATATATATATATATATATATATATACTATTGTCCAATTTATTATTATAATAATAAAAAACAGAAACAACACGCGATTAAATTAGGTTCCTTCGTTTCCTCTTCCCAAAAGATTTTTTCTTTTCCCATGCAGAAACAGAAACAACATGTGCTTGAGGAAGACGATTCCTCTCCTAGTTAGTTTCTCCATGGAAGAACTCTATTTATTCCACCCATCTCATAATAATCCACCACCATATTTTTCTCCGTTTTCCCCATCTCTCTTCAATCCACCTATTATTTTCAGTTTCCCTCATCATTTTTTTCTCATATCATATTGTAAGAATCAATCTCATACTAAAAAGCTCACAAATTGTCTTTGAGATTGATGGTGACCAAGAGGGGAGGAACATGAGTATATTTGTTCCTATCCATCAAACTATTTTTTCAATTTCCAAATTATACACAGACAATGACTTTGCTGTTAAGAGACTTAGACTCTGCTTTATAATTGACCAGGTAGGATTATGCTCTATAATTGTTTATCGTAAAATCCTTATTTACGCACTCTATGCTCTACGTAAAATCATTTTATTTGTTGCTTTTTTTTGCAATTGTATACTAAGGGAAGGGGCCTCATTTAGTTTATCGCCCATGGCCACCCAAAAGTCAGGACCAAACCTTGGTGACAATGTAATGTACTTTCGAATTCCACATTGTCTTAGTTAAGCTAAAATGAAGTATTTCAACATGTCTTATTGAATATATTAACTGTTCAGTTATTTGAGTTCCATACTAGGTTAATATACAATTAGATTAATATTTTACAATTTACTAGTATATTAGGGGACATATCATGCCTATTGATATATATATATATATATATATATATTCTTTTGCCAAAGTTAAGAAGGGGATTGGGGTTTTCTTAGACACAATGCCAATGTGTCATGCGGGTTCTTTAACCTAAGGAAAGCAGCGTGTAATGACAATGTTAAGGTATCTCAACAAGAACAAGAAAAAGAAAAAAGAAAAGTCAGTAGGATAGCTAAGACCTTAGATAAAGAAAAAAAAAAGACGATTACCACGGGTCTCTTTAACAACCATTCCCAGATTGAATCGAAGATCGGGACCAATATCATCTATGGTATTATCGAAAGAGGACAAAGGACGGCCAAGGACCAAGAACAGTCTCTTTCATGTGCTATCAAGAATGAAAAGGACGGGAATGAGCAGAAATTGCGGGATACTATAGAGATAGATGGCTATGAGACTAGCATAGCCCTCATCAGACAGCCCATAACTTAGTTTCCCCTCTAGATCATTGATTCGGGAGAAGATTTCCTTCCTTTCACTTCGACTATTCTTGTCTCTAGAGGTCTTGACGACACCCCTCTAGAGAAATGCCTAGGCCTAGTCATAGGATCGGGTTTGACTATAGGGACTTGTAAACTTAAATGAGCAGCGTGAAAACTTCACCAAAAGCTTGATGACCTAGTGTAGCCCAGAATTTGCCAGGACTATTCCAATGAGTCCTCCTATAGTGAACAAAAATATGAACCCTACAGCAAATAACATAGGTCTACTAGTCTGCAAGTTAATATCATTTTTCATTGGACTAGGCACGGTTAGCATGATGCCTATTTATCTTAGTTGCAGTATCTTTGTGGTAAGAAGGGGCCGCTTGAACAAAGGTATGATTTGGTTATTGAGGCCTATCCAAGTACAATAGTGTTTTAGGGTTTAGGGTGAGGTACATCATAAATATTTTTAGGGTTTAAACCCTAAGCTACATCATAATAATTAAGGAGTGAGCAAAATTGGATTTAAAAAAATGATAATAATTGCTAGGCCTTGAAGTAAGTTTATTTACAGTGCATTTGGATCAGGAAATTAAAAAGTACAAAATAATTTATAAATGACGGAATTTAAATTGAAGGAAATTAATGTTCTAGAATTTGTTGGGATGACGGAATTAAAATACCGAATTTAGCCTTTATTTGTAAAGTTATTTTTTTAAAAACTCAATTTATCTTGAAATTTGAGAAATAAGTACTTTTAGATAGAATTTAAAGTTGGGATTTATGACAATATTCCTTTTTTTTTTTCACAGGGATTTCTAAATTTCTAATTTTTTTTTAATCCAAACATAAGAATTGATTCATGCCAATTTAGAAATTTTGACTTTTATAAAAATTCCAAATTTATTTCCTTCATTCAAACACACTGTTATAGAATTAATGTCGAGAAAATATGAAATGAGAAAAGATACATAAAAAACTTTCCAAGTGCTGCAACGAAATTGTTGGGTGTCATAAATGTTTTCCATCTTTTATAGAACGGAAAATGAAAATGACACTAAAGTCACCAAAATTAATAAATATTCAAACAAAAAAAGAATCCGTTTTTATCTTATCCTTTTCTAAGCTGTAAAAACCTATTGCTATTAAGCAGGGTACATTGTATCATGCCCATATGTAAGAACGCCAGTGTCTTTTTCTTTTCATTTTTTTCCTTTCAAGACACCCAAAAATCTCTGCTTTCAAATGGAGAAGCAAACCACCATCGCCTCTTCTTGTCTCTTCCTTTTATACATCACCACTTTTACAGGTTAGTTCTTCATAACTAAATATATATATGTTCTTGATATCAGTCTTTATATTTTTTTTAGACAAAAGAAAATTGTATGTATTTGTCCTTTTTATTGCTTTTGATATATGGTGGCAGAAGTTCTTGAAGCTGATCATCACCTTCATCAGCACAACATTCATGGCTCTGTGAAACTTTTCGTCTTCGGGGACTCATATGTTGATACTGGGAATATCAGAAAATCTGTGTCTCCTTTGAAATTGGTACTTAGGTGACAAATGGTAAATTTAATTACACAAACAAGACAAAACAACACAGCAATCTTCACACACATTAAACCTTGACCAAATACACGTATGACTAGTCAACTGCTAGTCATGAACAATCACAATCAAGAGAACACACAGATCATGCCACAATATACCTGCAACCCTAGAAGATTACTAGTGACAACCTAGGCACTCAGAAGGACCCATCAATCTAGGCATCCCCTGTGCTAGCAACAACTATGTGAAAGTGTGTGAAATCATCAAAATCATGCAAACATCAAACAGCAGATAAAGATGACTAGTCAACCACCAAGAACACAAACCCAGAAAAATTACAGATATGCAAAACAGATTTTGTTCACCCAGAAACCCACCATTGGGAAAAACTGGGAGTCATCAACCGACCAGGCATTCCACTAAGTAGAAAAAGATTCTTACAAAGGAAATACAACCAAGCTCAAGATTCACCTAGGTCTATTTAGGAATATGAGCAATACCTCCTTTGTGCAATCTTCTTCTCCAACTTAGCAAAACTTGAAGCTCAGTTCTTCATGGCAATGGCAGCTCCTTCTCCAGCTCGTTCATCCCATGGCACAAGCTTGCAAGTTCCAACACGGACCAAAACCAATATTTGGATTCAAAGGAGAATGACCAATTTCTTCAAGAAACCATACTCTTGAAGAAATCAGTCTTGAATCTGACCTAGATATAAATGAGAGATGATTTGAATAGCTAGATGCAGATTCGGGTTTTCAAAAGCAGTTTTTCAAAAAGAAATCAATTGGAAAAACTCATAGATGAAAAATATATATGGTTCTCTCTTGAGGAAGAAGAGAAAGAAAGCAAAACAATCTTTCCCCGAAAATTCCACAAAAGAGACAGCCAAATGACCAAAATCGTGGCCTTTACAGCCAAAAATTCGTTAGGTCGAAAACCACAGATGGCAGCAGAGAGAGAAAGAGGAATAGGACAAAACAGTTTGTTATCCAGCTGGAAGCAAGGATGACTAGTCATATGAGAAACGGATGACTAGTCATCATTTTATGAAGACTGTTTAATGTAATGATATGCAATGCTCAATACCTTTGTTAACTTGCTTGAGCTACCATAGAGCAAAGATTAGAGAAGAGCACCAATAGAAGTTTTCCCTAATCTAGACTTGAGCTTGATAAATTACATTACACATCCTATTACAAAGTTGTCAAGGGAAGCCAAAAGAAAATAGTAAAAACCATACATTAACAATATCCCCCTTTTTGGCTTTCCTTGACGACACACTCTCTAAGAACACTCAACCCAAAACCAAGACTAATGAGATGATGAAGTGAAGGTACCTGCAAGAACAACCAATCTTCCCGGCACAAAAACAAGCATATTATCACAGAAATTTTAAAACAATATGCAATGTGGGGTTGAGAGTGTTCTCCCCCTTGTTGATAAGGAAAGTGCAAAAAGGCAGAGAGAGAGAAACAGCATATAAAAGGGATTAACCACAAAGTGATAGGCATATAGGAACAAGGTTAACAGCACATATTCATATATGGATGACTAGTCAAACAACAGTTGGTTAAAAACAATACAGAACATAGATTTATGACTAGTCAAATACTAGTTGTTCAAAACAGGACAGAACAACTCCCCCTATCACAATGCATAGACTACCCACAATGTGTTAACAAAAACAATCCCCCCTAGCAAAATGCACAGACTACCCATAAGGAGATTACAAAACAACTTCCCCTATCAAAATGCACAACCTATCCAGAATTAATCTTCCTAACAAGGACACAGCCAAGAGCAACACCAAGCTAAAACACCAAAGAGCCACCAGAATCCACAGAGTCATCCGAGTCCTCAACAGTGGCGGGAGAAGGTGAGTATCTGCGGCAGCAGCGAGCAGCAGCAGGAGTCGAAGTGGATGGAATGCGGCTCAAAAGATGCTGAATATACTCCTCCTTGGCAGCCAACTGATCTCTGAGAGGCATTCTCAGAGGAAGACGACACAGAAGTGAGAAAGGTTCTAGAAACTTTCTGGCTAAGGGCAGCAGAGGCCTTGCCATAAGGATCAATGAGAGGATGCCACTGATCGTAATCATGAAATACCACCGCATTTTTCTCACAAAGACGCTGAATCAGACAAGGGAACACAAGAGTCCCCTTGTGCTTGGTACCATGACCAATGGTTTTTCCAAGAATGGCATTATAAAGGATATCACCAAGGGGAATTTTATCATGATTCACCATGGAAATCATGAGTTGACAGGCAGCAAGAGTGGGATTAGAATTGTTCCCAGTGGGGAGAACATTATAACGGATAAAGTCCCACAAAAAAATTATAAAACGGTGACAGGTAAGACTTGATAGGCAGACCTTTAGAAGTCAAAGGCATGGATTGATCAGTGTATGCCATAGATTTAAAAAGATCAATGGAGTAATCAGCAGAAGCAAGAGCAAATTTCGCATAATCAAAACCAGGGCACGATCGAAAACCTAAGACCCGATTGATAACAGATGGTCTCAGAGTAATGGGGACTGACCTAACAATTATCTGAAATTTTGACTCCTTAGGATCAGCAGGAAAGTTAGAGTAAAATTCTTGAATTACAGAGGCATTAAACTTACCAGAGAGAGAGTTTAGGGCATGAAGGTGGTAGTGCTCCAAAATTTGATTTGCAAACTCCTGAGCAGCCAAAGGAATAGCATCAAACTGGTAAGACCTCTCAGGAACAAATTTCCTTTTGGAGACAACTTCTTCAAAGAAGGAGGCAGCCTCAGAAGACACAAATGGAGAGGAATCTCCAACAGGAACAGAGGAAGAGGGACGGGTTCTAGGAGCCCTAGGAATTGAGGGAATGAAATCCACACTTTCAGTGGATTTGGATTTGGAACGACGGTGGTAAGTGAGGATAGGCTTTGAGGAAGACATGGCTAGCAGCGGGAATGAATTTGAAGAGAGAAAAAATGAAATGGAGAAGAGCGAGACTGTGAGAACACAGAGAGAGAGAAGAAGGAAACGAAAACGAGGAAGAAGAGGAAAAGAAAAGACCTAAAAAGGAAAAAGACGCAAACGACACGACCCAAAAAAAGAAAAAACCGCTCAGAACCAAAATGAAAAAAAAATAACCGCCAAAACGAAAAAAGAAAAAGACGCATTGGTTAGGAGACAAAGCGGATGACTAGTCAACCACAAGCAAGAAGACTAGTCAACCCAGGCAAAATTGGCACAGGCAGAACCGGATGACTAGTCAACCACAAATATGATGACTAGTCAACTAATGCAAACCAGAGCGAGTATCAAATGCAAAACACCCAGATGACTAGTCAACCATAAGCAAAGATGACTAGTCAACCAAAACAGCAGTATGACAAACACCAAATAATATCGACCCTGTGAAAGACAAGGTTTTGATTTCTAAAAACACAAGCATGAACTAGCACATATATCAAGTGATCAAAGTTGCATTAGCACAATAGCCTAGACCAAGTCTTCAACATATGAAGGAAAGGGAATGAAAAAAAAAAAAAAAAAGAAGAAAATATTAAAACCATATGCAGTGTACATAGACAATCAACTCTGAGAGATAGGCAATGAGATGCAATTCATGCTCAGAGACAAGGCATATTTAGGAGAGAAGGAGATTTAGAGCCAAGGGACACAAGAGATGATATCTTATCTCTCTTGGAGAAACAAGTATACAAAGCATTCTTAAGACATGATCATAGTATGGGCTCACAGCAAAATATCATCACTCTCTAATGGCAAAATATTTGATGATTTATTTTGAGTTACTTGCACATCCCGAACATAAGTGCTTTGAATGGCCCAATTTTACGGCTCTTTGCTCTAGATTCTTCAATCAAAACACCTTATACCGTCCTAGAGCCGTGACTACATTGGTCACACTTCCTTTTTTTTTTTTTTATAAATTTTAAATAGATTGGCTAAGAGAGTGAGACCAGCTAAGAGATAATAACAAGAGCAGTCCAAAATGAAGCAAAGATACGTGGTTCACCAAGAGGACAAGATAGCACGATTTAAGTCTCATCTAATAGCATCTTAAACAAGAAAAGGGATTATGCACAAGTCAGACAAAGCACAAAAACATTCAATTATTCATACCATCAGAAATGAGAGAGATGAACAGTGACATATCAACATAAAAACAAAACACAAGAAATTTTGGACTTGACTAGTCATCTACAAGCAAAATGACTAGTCAACTGTTTTGAAATGTGCTGAAGACAAAGAACAGACCAGCTAATCAATCAATTGAGCAAAGGCCAATGGACTGCCGAAGTGTAACATGTTTCTGAAAATCCAAGGCCTTGGTGAGTATATCTGCTAGCTGTTTTTCAGAGGGAACAAATTCCAAAGATAAAATGTTGTCTTCCACAAGATCTCTAATAAAATGGTGCCTAATGTCTATATGCTTAGTCCTAGAGTGTTGAACAGGATTTTTTGAAATATCTATGGCACTCATGTTGTCACAATAGATTAGAAAGGATGATTGAGCAAGACCATAGTCTTCCAACATTTGTCTCATCCAAAGGAGTTGAGTACAACAACTCCCAGCTGCAACATACTCTGCTTCAGCAGTGGATAAGGAGACAGAATTCTGTTTTTTGCTATGCCAAGCAACAAGATTGTTGCCTACATAGAAGACCCCCCCGGAAGTGCTTTTCCTATCATCACTACAACCTGCCCAATCGGCATCACTATACCCAACAAGATTGACACAAGTGTCATAGGTATACCACAACCCAAACTCAATAGTCCCACTCACATATTTAATGATTCTCTTAACAGCAAACAAGTGAGACTCTTTTGGATCACTTTGAAACCGAGCACACACACCAACACTAAAAGAAATGTCAGGTCTACTAGCAGTCAAGTAGAGAAGACTCCCTATCATGCTTCTATAGAGAGTTTGATCCACACTTTTGCCATGCAAGTCTCTATGAATCTTAGCACTAGTGCTCATTGTAGTTCTTGCAGATTTTGCCCCCTCCAAACCAAATTTTGTCACAAGATTTTTTGCATATTTAGATTGAGATACAAAGATCCCATCATGGCTTTGTTTAATTTGAAGACCTAAGAAATAGGCTCACCTACAAGACTCATTTCAAATTCACTAGTCATGACATGAATAAAATCTTGAACATGCAAATCAGAGGTAGAACCAACTACAATATCATCAACATACACTTGAGCAATCAAGACATCCTTTTTAAACCGTTTCACAAACAAAGTTTTATCAACAGACCCTCTAACATACCCATTTCCTAGAAGATGAGAGGATAACCTCTCATACCATGCTCTAGGAGCTTGTTTCAAACCATAGAGAGCCTTTTTTAATCGAAACACATCATTTGGATGATGTGGATCTTCAAAACCCTTTGGTTGCTCAACATAAACCTCTTCATTTAGGACACCATCCAAGAAGGCAGTTTTGACATCCATTTGATAAAGTTTGAATTTCAAATGACAAGCAATGGCAAGAAGCAATCTAACTGATTCTAATCTTGCAACAGGGGCAAAAGTTTCATCAAAGTCAATGCCTTCCATTTGAGTGTATCCTTGAGCAACCAATCTAGCCTTGTTTCTTACCACATTACCTTGCTCATCGGTTTTATTTTTGAAAATCCACTTAGTGCCTATGACATTTGTGTTGACTAGTCTAGGAATAAGGTACCAAACGTCATTTCTCACAAATTGATTTAATTCTTCCTGCATTGCAAGAAACCATTCACCATGGTGTAGGGCTTCTTTCACATTTCTAGGCTCTTCCTTGGAGACATAACACACATGGCTAATTTCTTGAGCAAGTTGCTTTCTAGTTCTCACTCCCTGATTAAGAGGGCCAATAATGACACTCTCAGTTTGAGTGAGAGGACTAAGATCAGTATGAGAGCTAGCAGCCTGGACAGATGAGATGGAACTAGAAGTTGAAAAGGTTGACAGGTCAACCGGGATAGAATTTCCAAAAGTTGACAGGTCAACCACAAGATCCAGACCTGGAGATTCTTGCTCAGGAGGAGGAGGAGGTAAAAGATCATCCTCATCCAATGTCATCTCTGTAGATGCAGCAAAATCATCAATAGTGACATTTATGGATTCAATGATGGTTCTGGACCTACAGTTGTACACTCTATAGGCTCGGCTTGTGGTGGAATACCCTAGAAATATTCCCTTATCACACTTAGAATCAAACTTAGCAAGATGCTCCCTATCTCTCAAAATATAGCATGTGCTACCAAAGACCTTAAAATATGACACATTAGGCTTCTTTCCTTTCCAAATCTCATAGGGAGTTTGTTTGGTACCAGACCTCACAAATACCCTGTTTGAGATGTAACAAGCTGTATTGACAGCTTCAGCCCAAAAGTGTTTAGCAAGATTTTGCTATTCAGCATCACCCTTGCCATTTCTACAAGCACCCTATTCTTTCTCTCCACAACACCATTTTGCTGAGGTGTAATAGGTGCAGAGAACTCATGTTTAATTCCCATTTCTTCACAAAATTTCAGAAACTGAGAATTCTCAAATTCAGAGCCATGATCTGTTCTAATTCTAACAAGAGGTAGATGACTAGTCATCTTCTCTTTTTGCAAAAGGTGACAAACAGACTTAAACCTTTGGAAGGTTTCAGATTTCTCACGTAAGAATGAGACCCAAGTGAACCTAGAGAAATCATCAACCATGACAAGAATATATTTCTTTCCACCAAGGGACATGGTTTGGATAGGACCAACAAGATCCATGTGAACAAGTTCTAGACTAACATTAGTTTGAATGTGTTTAACCTTTTTGTGTGACACTCTAACTTGTTTGCCTAATTGACATCCTTCACAAACATGCAGATCAGATTTTTCAAGCTTTGGTAGACCACTTACTAACTCTCTCTTGGACAATTTATGCAAGTCTCTAAAATTCACATGTCCAAGCCTTTGATGCCACAAAACACTTGTTTCATTTACAACCTTGTTGCAAACTACTTCTTTTGCATCATTGACACCATCAATGCAGTAGCAATTGTCCCTAGACCTTGCCACGCTAACAATCTCATTGTCACCTTTTCCAATGATTTTGCAGCCATGCTTGGAGAATCTAACCTCTACTATTCCATCGTCACACAGCTGACTCACACTAATGAGATTGGATGTGAGACCCTCAACAAATCTAACATTCTTAAGCTCGGGCAGACCAGGGATACAAACAGTACCTTTTCCAACAACTTGAGACCTATGACCTCCACCAAAAGTCACAGTGCCTCCATCAAAGGGGGTGAGGGATGAGAAAACATTTTTATCCCCAGACATATGTTTGGAACAACCACTATCAAAATACCAAGAGTTGGTGTTTGAAGCAGCAAAGGCATTTAGCACAACAAGAGATTTGGTATGACCTCTTGCAATCCAAGTAGACTTAGGCACAATGGGAGAACTCATTTTGAGGGAGACAAGTTTGGCTATCTTAGTAACTTCATTCATCAAATGATCAACTTGATCTTGCAAAGACCTGGGATTCCTTTTAGATTTTGAAGACAATTTTCTGGTCTTATCTTTGCTAAACATATGACAGACTGGTCGAATATGACCAGTCAACCCACACCTGTGACAAGTTGGAACAAACTTAGGTTTCTTGACAACCTGCTGAACATCAAGAGGTACAGTGACTGGAGTTTCTGATTTGACAAAATTAGTGGTAAAGCTAGACGAACTAGAACCAAAGTGATTAAATCCAAGGCCACCTTTGTCCCCATGAACTTTTCCCATATTCAACATTTTGTCAATTTTTGAAGCACCAATGGTCATAGATATAATCTTCCTATTTGCTTCATTCAATTCACCTAGGAGCTGTTTGTTTGAGTTCTGGAAACCAATGTTACTTTCCTTGAGCACATTAACTTGATTCTCAAGGTTACTCCTAATTGACACAAGAGCATCACTTTCTTTTTCTAGAGACTCAAATTTGTCACTTAACTCCTTTTTGGTTTCTTTTAGGATGAGAATTTCATGTTGAAGATCTTGGTTATTGACCTCAAGTTTGAGGCTCTCTTCTTTCAAACACAAGGTCTCTTTAAATAAACAATCATATTTTCTTCCTAATGACTCGTATGACAGGTCATCTGACTCGGAATCAGATTCATCAGACATGGGCTGCACAGAGGCAACAAAGGCAACATGTTGGTCATCAACATCAGAGGAAGATGAATCCTCTTGAGACCCTTCACTTTCACTCTCACTCCAGCTCACTTTCATGGCCTTGTCCTTTCCTTTGGAGTATTTTTTCTGATTGTTTGCACAGTCAGCAGCATAGTGTCCAATGCCTCCACATGTGAAGCACTTGACAGATTTTCTGAAATCTTTCGTGAAAGGTTTGACATCTTTATTCCTCTCATTAGACCGATCAGTTGATGGTCTAAACAGTCTCTCACTACCAGAGCTGCCCTCTCTAGCAAACTTTCCCTTATCCTTAAGAATTCTCCTAAATTTTTTGACAAACAAGGCCATCTCATCCTCAAAACCTGAGGATTTTTCACCAACTTTCAGAGAGGAAACATGACTCCTTGAAGTGCAACATTTTTTGATTTTTTGGAGTCATTTTCTTCCATATTCAATTCCATCTCATAGGTTTTCAGTTTTCCTACAAGCTTGCCAAGCTTAATTTCATTTAAATTTTGGACCTCCATGATTGCGGTTTTCTTTGCTCTAAACCTAGATGGTAGAACACGAAGAATTTTCTGAACAACAAGAAGCTCTTCAATGGGTTGACCTAGACTCATGGCTTCATTTGTGATCATCTCAACTCTCCCATGGAACTCAGAAATAGACTCAGTTTCAGACATCCTAAGTTCTTCAAATTGTGCAAGCACCATCTGAAGTTTTAGGGTTCTAACTTGGTCATCCCCTTCATGAACCACCCTTAGTTTATCCCAAGCTTGTTTAGCATTAGGGATATGTTGTATATGTGCAAATTGTGTGCTAGACAAAGCAGTAACTAAGGCATTTCTGGCCTTCTTGTTCGAATATGCACCAAACACCTTAGCTTCAGTCCATTCTGACCTAGGTTTGGGCACAACCTCACCAAAAACAGTCTTTACCGGAGCAACCCACTCTTTTGTGAGATACTCACTTGCATACTCATCAAGAGCATCAAGAAATATCTCAAATTTTTCTCTCCATGCAGCGTAGTTATTACCGTCAAAATAGGGAGGGGAGTTGCAAGATCCAGCAACTCGATCCCTTTCCATAGCGAGCACACCTAAACACCAAAACAAATCCTAGGATCTCTCTATTTGTGTTAAGAGCTGACGCTCTGATACCAATTGAAATTGGTACTTAGGTGACAAATGGTAAATTTAATTACACAAACAAGACAAAACAACACAGCAATCTTCACACACTTTAAACCTTGACCAAATACACGTATGACTAGTCAACTGCTAGTCATGAACAATCACAATCAAGAGAACACACAGATCATGCCACAATATACCTGCAACCCTAGAAGATTACTCGTGACAACCTAGGCACTCAGAAGGACCCATCAATCTAGGCATCCCCTGTGCTAGCAACAACTATGTGAAAGTGTGTGAAATCATCAAAATCATGCAAACATCAAACAGTAAATAAAGATGACTAGTCAACCACCAAGAACACAAACCCAGAAAAATTACAGATATGCAAAACAGATTTTGTTCACCCAGAAACCCACCATTGGGAAAAACTGGGAGTCATCAACCGACCAGGCATTCCACTAAGTAGAAAAAGATTCTTACAAAGGAAATACAACCAAGCTCAAGATTCACCTAGGTCTATTTAGGAATATGAGCAATACCTCCTTTGTGCAATCTTCTTCTCCAACTTAGCAAAACTTGAAGCTCAGTTCTTCATGGCAATGGCAGCTCCTTCTCCAGCTCCTTCATCCCTTGGCACAAGCTTGCAAGTTCCAACACGGACCAAAACCAATATTTGGATTCAAAGGAGAATGACCAATTTCTTCAAGAAACCATACTCTTGAATAAATCAGTCTTGAATCTGACCTAGATATAAATGAGAGATGATTTGAATAGCTAGATGCAGATTCGGGTTTTCAAAAGCAGTTTTTCAAAAAGAAATCAATTTGAAAAACTCATAGATGAAAAATATATGGTTCTCTCTTGAGGAAGAAGAGAAAGAAAGCAAAACAATCTTTCCCGAAAATTCCACGCAAAAGAGACAACCGCCAAATGACCAAAATCGTGGCATTTACAGACCAAAAATTCGTTAGGTCAGAAAACCACAGATGGCAGCAGAGAGAGAGAAAGAGGAATAGGACAAAACAGTTTGTTATCCAGCTGGAAGCAAGGATGACTAGTCATATGAGAAACGGATGACTAGTCATCATTTTATGAAGACTGTTTAATGTAATGATATGCAATGCTCAATACCTTTGTTAACTTGCTTGAGCTACCATAGAGCAAAGATTAGAGAAGAGCACCAATAGAAGTTTTCCCTAATCTAGACTTGAGCTTGATAAATTACATTACACATCCTATTACAAAGTTGTCAAGGGAAGCCAAAAGAAAATAGTAAAAACCATACATTAACATCCTTCATGGAAGGAACCTTATGGGATAACTTTTCCGGGAAAGCCGGCCGGCCGGTTTTCGAACGGTCGTGTCCTCACTGATTATATTGGTTTGTTTCCTTTCTTTCTCAAGAGTATTTTCCTCTTTACAAAAAATTATGTTAGTTTATGGGTGTAAATGTCATTTTATCCTCCATTAACTGTAGTTAAGTTCATGGACCAACATGCGACAATGAGCATAATTAGGGGGCATAGTTCAATTTTGGTTTTTATAGTATGCTATGTGAAATATTTGACATGAATTTATTCGTCATATATTATTTAGATGTAGAAAATTTAAATATAATTGTGTTAGTAGTGCTAGGTTGGGATCGTATTGGCATAATTATTATTTTTATTTATAGGGGAGCATGAATTTTAATTTGCTTGAATTATTGTTTAACCAAATCTTTTTGATACAAATGGAAATCTACTCTAAATTAATTGAATTTATGGAAAGGGGATTCAAATTTAGATGCAGGGGGCCGGACTCACTGCTCTAGCCAACTGGCTCAACCTAAGTCTGCATTGTTTAACAAAACTTTAAGAACAAAAAAGAACCAATTTTATTTTATTTGTTCCTCCTTGACGTGTTGCAAAATTGCAGCTTCCTTTTTGGGCATAAGATCTCCAGTGCCTTACGCATTGAGAAAATTTGTGAAGAAATCCAAACTAGAGTCTGGGATGAACTTTGCATTTGGAGGCACAGGTGTTTTCGATACATTGGTCAGTGGACCGAACTTGACCACCCAAATCGACTTTTTCGAACACCTGCTTCAACAAAAAGTCTATGCCAAAAACGACGTCATTAAATCGTCCATTGCTCTCGTATCATTGCAGGGAACAACTACGCTGCTCATTTTGGTAGACCAGGCAACGACACAAAGGTAAGTGGTTAATCTAATGGTTTTATTGTCGTAAGTGCATTTTGTAGTTGTTTATATTACTCTCTTGCATTGGTGTATTAACATTTCTTCTAAGTAACATCTAATATAAAAAGCTATTAACGTAATGTAATTTTTCTTCTAAAAAAACTATAGAAATGTCACTTGAGCTTATACACCAATTTCAATAATAATTTAGTGACAGCAGACAAATTATGGATTTTGAAAAATCAAAATGACATTTCTTAATAAATATTTTTATACAAGCGATAATCTACTTTAAATTAATCTGTTGTTATTGTATTGTAATTATCATATGTCAGTAATCAATTATAACAAGATGTCATTGTTGAACAATAACATGATGTTTGTTTTTCTCGAGGAGTTATGTTTGTTTTTTAGCATATATTTAAATTCAAGATTCCATCATTTTCTAGGGAACTTTAATCAAATACAAGATTATTAAAGGGTTTAGATGTTTCCGAACTATGTGGGGTTCTTGGCATGTCCATAAATACATGCATGATATATTGAATTTTGAAGAGACTTTATACCAACTTGATCGCACTCGTTGTATCTTCCAAATGACAGGATTTGGCAATGTTTACTAAATCTATTATTAAGCAGCTTACTGTGGATTTGAAGCGTATACATGATTTGGGAGTGCAAAAAATAGCAGTTACAACAATAGAGCCCCTAGGATGTCTTCCCAGCATAACTTCCTTTCTTTCATATCAAAACTGCAATGAATTTGCCAATATGGCTTCAATGTTCCACAACCAGATTCTGCTTCAAAAGTTGGAAGAGTTGAACAAGGAGACAAAGAATTCGGCATTTGTCGACTTGGATCTCTATAATGCGTTTATATCTGCAGTGAAGCGCCCAAAACATCATCAAGGTAATAAATCCCTTTTCCGCGAACGCTAATTTATCCTTTCTACTTGTATTACTTTTGGATAGTGCTATTTGTTTTACATTTACTCATCACCTTGCTCACCGCCTTTCTAATAAAAGTAGGTACCATCCATGTGGGTCCTTCTTAAATACGTTTATAAGGTGGTGGTCAATAAATGTGGTCCTACTCATGTATATATGTCTATATTTGATCATATTCTTTCTTTAATAGCAGGATATTCGACATTCCAGATTAACACACTAAAGCCATGTTGTGTTGGGGTGAGCAATGAATACTCATGCGGGAGTGTGGATCAGACTGGTGCAAAGAAGTACATTGTATGCGATAACCCTGATGTTTCTTTCTTTTGGGATACGGTACACCCTTCACAGAATGGTTGGCATGAAGTTTATGCCGCTATAAAACCTTCTCTTCATCAATTGTGTTCGTGATTTGTAGTGTAGTTTAAACTTTGCCCCTAGAAGGTTGGATTGCCTAGACAAGGCCATCTTCCATGTCTTGAGTGTCTAGATGTTTTAACACTTCACACATGTAATCCAAAATACATAGGGATCGAGCATGGATCAATTTCATTTCACATATGCGGTTGATTCCTAGGTTAATGTTGGAAAAAATGTTACAACGAGTTTTTGTAGAAATAAAATACGTTGATAGAGTTTAAATAAGTGGATGACAAAACCAATGTACAAAGACACCAATAAATAAAGATGGAAAAGAATGTTTTCATATATACCTAAAAGCTTGCGGAGGCTTGAAGAAGGCCCTTGCGTTAAACCGAAGACTGCAATGCAAATTCAAAATCCACAGCCTTTACCATAAGATAAATATGCCTTGTTTATACGAAGTATGAATGTGCTTTCCTATATGATTCACAGATTCTTATTAAGATTTTAGTTATTGTTTATGAGCATACTAGAACCAATTTCTTTTTGTGGCAAACCATGTCAAATATATGATCAACTTCTCATCAAATAGATGTATCATTGAAAACCTGAGAAAATGATTTCATTTGATTATACCTTATAGCTAGGGTTTCGAGATCTATCAAACCTGAAGAACTGATATTTTGGTTGCCCAGTTTCTCTTCTAGATTTTCAACATTTACGTGAACATCATGGATTGCAGGAGGATGTTGTATGTGTATGCCAATCAATATAATAAATAAATATTTTTTTTTGGACATGTAAGATCAATTTCAATAACTATTATCTTTTGTGACAATAGATGTTAAACAAATAAATGGACCATTATGGTAGGGCCCTCCGTGTAATGTGATCGAATAATTGAAATCTTTATTAATGGTGTAGATCAACTGCTAGCAAAATATATTAATGGTGTAGATGAACTGTTAGCAAAATATATATGGGATATAATGAATTTGATTGTAGCAAGAGATAAAAGAGTGTATTACTAACCATCATAGATCCACTTTTCCCAGAATTTGAGTGGCGTCCCACTCGGAAATGCAGAAGGTATATCAGCCAATGCACGTATAGGGGACACTCCCCAAACATCTTTAGTAGTTACCAATCGTGGGCAACGCTGAAGTAATTCCCAGGCAATATCTATATTAGAGAAATAGGAACTGTGAAAGTTAAAAGCTTGGGTAATAAATGAGTAAATAATGCAAGGGGCTTGTAGCTCAAGTGTTTAAGAATAGTTGCCCCCGCGCCCAATGTCTCGAGTCCCCCTATCCCAATATTGTTTGTATAAAATAAATAAATAAATTATGTGGGTCTGGGTTGGTTGAGAATTTTACCAAATTGTTTGGCTAGTAAACACAAGCAAACAAGCGCAGCTCCATAAGGGCCATTCTCTGGCATTAAGTCTTGGATCGGAGTGAGGGAGTAGAGATAACGAACGATATCCCATAAGTCAAACCGCGCAGCGAAGAGAATTGGCGTCAGACCGTTGGACTCTTCAGCAATGCCAAGTAGTTTCTTGTTCTTTCTAACCATGCATTCAACCATTTTGAAATTTAATCTTGCAGCAAAATGAAGAGCTGTCCAAGTATGCTCTTGAATTTCCAAGTCTTCCGGTGTCATCAACTGAACCAACTCTTCCACAATATGCTCATGTCCGAACTTGGTTGCAATGTGAAGAGCTGTCCCTCCTGTTGAAGATCTTGCTCTTATTGCATTGGGATCTCGGGTAAGAAATTCCTTCGCTTTACGCCAATCACCGAGCTTAACAGCAGCGAAGAAAGGTTGATACGGATCATGCTCGGCAGCAATTGCAGCATCTGTCGAGTATATATATATATATGTTTGGACATTAATGCTTCTCTGTTTACCATATTGTTATATCAAAATAACAACTCTAAACTAAAATCATATCATCCTTCGTTTTAGTAGGCTGAATAAAGTTGATACAAAGCTTTTCTAATTTGGAAAACAGGTTTATATGTTTTCTAATTTAGTCTTTGCAAGGATGGAGAACAGTTTAAGAAGTTGCTAAAAGTAAACTGGAAATCATACCATCCTTGTTCTATCACCCTTAAAATCATACCATTTTTGTTTTACTATATGTTGAATAAAGTTGGCCCTTAATATTGTCTAATAAACTACTAATAGTATTTTTAACAATATACCTGGGTTGGATGATGAGTTTGCAGACTGAACAAATGAATTAATTAGGAGTGATGGTTGCGGCATATGCTTTTCGGCCAAAGTTTCCCAAGCAATTTTGGCTGAACTGATCTCTTTAATCATTGAAAAAGCATCAGGCCCGCACGAAACTTGGATCGTATGTAAAGCTGTTGCATTCTTCTTCCTCCAGGTCTTGAACTGATCATCAGCTTCTGCTTCTTGTTCTGGTGTAGGAGGTTCAGCTGTAGCCTCTACTACTTCCCAAAGGTCTTGAGCCACCAAATAATTTTTAACCAATGCACTCCAATGCTCATAGTTATCTTTGTTAAGAACTTCGACAACAATTGCATCAGCAGGAACCACAGTTTTCACCATTCTTACTGCTATTCATCACAACCAGATATGAGCGGCCGAAAGCTGACCAGGCTTGCTATTTTTGTTGTTTTATATTTAGGTCTCAGATAAAATTTTACAACTCAGCTAGAGTGAAGGATCACATCTTAAAGTAGTGTGGTTGAGTGCATTGGTGAATTAAGAATCAGGCATTTATTCTTTAAGTACTTATAATTACATTCCTTCCTTTTCTTTCTCTTTTATATCTGGAGAGTATCACGAGTATACTAATATTCCATCTCTTACGTCTGCCCAAAGAAATTAAAAGAGAAAACGAAAAAAGTCCAAAGGATTCGGCAAAACGAAACAAATCATGAAAACTTGAAGGACTAATGATTATTGCTCTATAAGCCTTTGAAATTATCATATATGTCAATAACTAAAGTTGTGCTTATAAATTCCAGAGCTCTTCTATATTCATGTCTTAAGGAGGACACACATTAAGAGTAACGGAGTTTCCAGAGAATTTTCAACCCCAATCCCCCTGCATGAATGAATATGATCAGCAACGAGGGTGAAGGCTGTTAACTATGTCAAGTTTTTACGCGCCAAGAATCATAGAAAACGATCAAGTGATTGAAGTCTACCAAGAAATGATAAAATTACAAACAGAACATTGTCTTTCAATTGGACAAGTTTCTTATGAGGAGGGGAATTGCGTCCATCGAATTAATTATATGTGGTTTCTTATTAGATGGAAAGCAATTATATATAGACATGGCAAGCAAATACATGGAGAAACAAGTTCAAGGACGAATTTAGGAATTTTTCTAAGGGTGGGCTAATTTTTTTTTTCTTCACATATTGTCAATATAAATAAACATCAAATTAAGCACAAATTGTCAACCATCAAACAAACATTTAAGGGTGGAACCATGAATTTTTTAATGGGTGGGCTAGCTAAAGTTATTAGCTTAAAATCTATTCATAATTTTTTTTTTCCTCGTATACTAACAGTTTCTAAAGTTTTTCTATGAATAAAAGTATACGTTAAATTATATAAATCACGCTAATTATAAACACAAGAAAAAAAAATGGAATTATAGTGTTAATGTATGGTTTTTTGTAACACCCCGACCCCAAATTTATCCCTTGTTTAATTAATTTAAGTGGAATTGAGAAATTACCCGTGGGATAGGGGTATTTTAGTCATTTTCTTACCCCGGAAGGAATTTGGGAATTTCGGTTGTACCGTTGCGTAGAGCACGGTGAGATGAGTTTGTAGACACGTAGAGGGCTCGAATCGGAGTTGTAACGAGAGAGATATGATCAAAAGAAGCTCAGTGGCATAATCGTAAATTTTGGAAAATGGATTTTTGGTTAAAAGACGGAATTGCCCCCGTCATTTTCTCTCTCTCTCAAGGCGTCCCTCTCTCCCTCCGCTGGTTCGCGACAGAATGGGGCGGCCACGTTTTGGCGGCCGTGCTCGTCCGCCACCAAAGTCGACGGGCGGTACCAAAATGGCCGGCCGTCCTCTTCCTACCTCGGTAGGGTCTCGCGCCACGCCGTGTTTCGCGAGCGAGAAAGCGCCGGTTTTGATAGAAACTTCGCGGCCGTTCTCCGTCGTCCGGCCGCCATTTTTGGCAATCAAGGTATGGAAATTCATCCCTTCTGCATGATCTAGCTGATGGTTGGGTAGGATTTCATAAATTTTGAGGCTAAGTAGCTCGATCTACGGATTGAAATTCGGCCAGTTTTGCGATCGCGATTCCGGCCACTTCCGGTCAGTTTTTGGGGTATGTCCAAGAACAAAAGTGACTCCAAATTAGGTGTATTACCTAGGGTAGGAGTCTTGGTTCACGATTTGGAGGATTTCCGGCGATGCGATATCGCTTTAGACACCCACGCTGCCGGCGCGTGTGGCGGCGCGTGGGCACTGTAGCTGAGGGGCATTTTTGTCCCACTGTGATCCTCTCGATGTCACGAGCGCGTAGGTGTGCTCGGATCTCATTTTGGATACCGTTAGAGTTCCGAACGGATATCGCATATCGCGTATTTTCCGGGTTCGCTAGGTTTGGACCGTTGGATGGTCCTGAAGTTATAATATGTTGATCTAGGTATTACCAGGCTCGTGTAGGATTCGAAGGATCGTAAAATGGAGTCCCGGATACTCCGAAAATGCCAACCCTAGGGTTAGGGTTTTAGCGACCGTCCGATCGTGCGATCGTGAGCGATCCGACCGTCCGATCTGGACCAAACTTGCAGGACGTGTGTCCTAGAGCCTGTAGAACCTATAGGAACTTTCGGATCGGAATTTGGAGGTCGTGGGCCCCGCGGGCCCGTTTGACCAAGTTTGGGTAGTTTGACCCTGGGTTGACCGCTAGACTTTCCTTGTAGTTCTACCATCCCAGGAGGGCTAGAATGACCTTAGTGACAGGTCTCGAGCGTTGTTGAGTGAAACGGAGACCGTGAGCTTAAGATATAAATTAGTGAAATTAAATGGGGGAGTTTACGGTATGCTTTATTTGTGGAGGTTTATATAAGTTTAGAATTTATATTTTATATATTTAAATTGTGTGGATGTTAAAAGTAAATAAAGCGATCGAATGTTAGCTTACGAGTGCTATACGCACTACCCCACGTACCCCATATTGTGATCATGTTGAGGGTGGTGAGAATGTAGCGAGGCCCGGTGTGGTCGCCGCAGCGTCTTTGGATTAGCGGCGTGTTGGCGGACCCCATCGTGGCGGGTGCGTCCCGGCGTATGAGGAGATGTGGTTGTGTGAGGTTGGTGAGAATGTAGCGGCCCGGTGTGAGGTCGCACGCGGCGTCTTTGGATTAGCCGGCGTGTTGACCCCATACGTGGCGGGTGCGTCCCGGCGTATGAGGGGAGATGTGATTGTGTGATGGCTGGTGAGAATGTAGCGAGCCGGGGCTGGTGAGAATGTAGCGAGCCCGGTGTGTCGCACGCGTCTTTGGATTAGCCGGCGTGTTGGCGGACCCCACGTGGCGGGTGCGTCCCGGCGTATGAGGAGATATGGTTGTGTGAGGCTGGTGAGAATGTAGCCGGCCCGGTGTGAGTCGCCGCGCGTCTTTGGATTAGCGGCGTGTTGCGGGCCCCATACGAGGCCGGGTGCGTCCGTCGTATGAGGGGTGATACTGTGATTGTGTTTGATGGGTTGTGATGGATAAATATTAGAATGTATGTAATTGTGTGGTGGTAATGGTTTATTTGATATTAGGAGCCAGGATAGATACGGAAGAGCTACGTGTGGCTTGATCCCTTAGTAGGGTACGTAGGCAGCCTGAAGTTACTAGGTGCAGCCACATATTAGACCCCACTTAGGTGGTCTTATTGGGATTGATTTGGACCTCGTTGTTGGTCCCAAAACTTGGTTGAATTGAGGCTTGTCCTGGGGACTAAGTGAGTGAAGGTGCGCGTGAGTAGATTTTGAAATTGTTATATGCATGTTTAATGCATTAAGTTATTTTAAAAGCATTGTGGGCAGTTCTGCTAGAAGCATTTGAAGGCCGGAGGCCATTTATGTAAATTGCATGAGATTTTATTGTGCATGCTGCCGGTTGGGTTATAAAATGCGTTTTATGCAGGTGGAAATTTTGGGGAAATGTTCAATTTATAGGGGAGACTCTACCGAAATTTCGGCAGAAAGTCTCGTGCCCTTAGTCCTCTCTGTAAACGAGGACATAGATTTAAGGAGTGAACCCGGCTTGGGTGTGATGCCGGGGTCTCCGCAGGTTAAATCTCGGGTTCTGGGAAATTCGGGACGGGTCTGTCAGCTTGGTATCGAGCTTAGGTTCAATTTCTTGTGGACCCCGCACCATGTGTGTGCATCCTTAAGTTGTGGGATTATGATGGGTTCCCTCACGGGGCGTCATCGTTCTGACGCGGAGGACTGTTGGATATGGATGGATTTAGGATATTGATGAGTACACTGAAGGGTGTCACGTTCCTAGAAACGTGTCTATCCAAATTGTCATATCTCAATATCCTATGTATAAGGAAAATGGAAGGGCTGAAAGTGTTGAATCCGCTGAGACGAGATGAAATCGTCAGAGAAAGGTGATAAGACGAGTTACAAGGGAGTGAAGGAGTTGTGAGTCCGACCAAGGAGGGTCGTGACATATTAAAGTGAGAAGTAGTAGTGTTGGGTGGAGTATCATCTCACTCGCGTGGACTTGAATGTCGCAATTGACAGGAGTGGAACCTCATGGTTCTTCTTCCATTGCTCTCTCACGCAGTGAATATGAACTCCAAAATTTCTTGGAAGTCCGGCCATTGGGAGTTTGACCGGCGACTTGGATCACTTCTGTCTACCCCTCTGGAAAGGGAACCAATAGGGGAAAGAGAAAGAAGAAAGGTACAAAGGCCGTTGAGGCAGAAGTAGAGCTAGAGCTTTACCACAGACAGAGGTTGTTGAGTTCTTATGGGCAGGAGGGCATGGAGTTGATAAACTCGTTTCTAGAGATCCTCCATTGCCTGAACATGTTGCTAATTCTCGATTGTGTGCAGTGAGCACGAAATCGAAGATATTAAGAGCTCAACCTTTCTTTGAGAAGAGTGAATTCTCGAAGATTGAATCACTAGATTCATGATCCGAAGAACGGCTTTAGTATAATCGAAACCACAAGTGTGGAAAAAGATTTAGATAGCCGTATTCCTCTTATAAAAGGAGGCTCGTGTGTGGTGGGAATACTCCAGTCAAATCCACGGATGAGACCTAGATGGATTGGGTGAACTTACCGTGGAGATGAAGAGAATGCTTTGGGGTCTCACCTCATGTGAGCACGTTTGAGCAGAAATCTTTCATCGGAATCAGAAATGGGTCATAGTAGCGAGAGGAAGATGATGATTACAATTCGGTAAAAATGACCCTTTCTGACATCCCTTTCAAAGAATCGTGTTGGCAATATTGCTTATCGATTCTTAAGAAAGAAGGGAGATAGCAACCAGTCAAAGAGTTTGGATTCTCTTCATGGGAGAGATGGAAGAGAATCAAATCACAAATGGAAGCGTTTAGCTTTCAGGAGGAAGATTAAGCATTACAGCAGCTATTAAAGGATATCCTAGTGGAAGAAAGAGACTTCTCTTCCTCTGCTTGTTTGGATAGAGCTAATGGCTTGGCTCAACCTGGTTGTGGAGGATGAAGCATGGGAACCCGAGTAGTAGATGCGGGCCCAGTACCCACACCTTTTGGAATGACAGGTATGAAATTTGGGGACGAAATTTTTATAAGGGGGGTAGTATGTAACACCCGACCCCAAATTTATCCCATGTTTAATTAATTTAAGTGGAATTGAGAAATTACCCGTGGGATAGGGGTATTTTAGTCATTTTCTTATCCGGAAGGAATTTGGGAATTTCGGTTGTACCGTTGCGTAGAGCACGGTGAGATGAGTTCGTAGACACGTAGAGGGCTCGAATCGGAGTTGTAACGAGAGAGATATGATCAAAAAGCTCAGTGGCATAATCGTAAATTTTTGGAAAATGGATTTTTGGTTAAAAGACGGAATTGCCCCCGTCATTTTCTCTCTCTCTCCCGCGCGTCCTCTCTCCCCTCCGCTGGTTCGCGGCAATGGGGCCGCCACGTTTGGCGGCCGTGCTCTCGTCCGACCACCAAAGTCGACGGGCGGTACCAAAATGACCGGCCATTGTCCTCTTCCTACCCCAGGGTCTCGCCGCCACCAGTGTTTCGCGGAAAACGAGGAGAAGCGCCGGTTTTGAGAAACCGCCGGCCGTTCTCCGTCGTCCGCCGCCATTTTTGGCAATCAAGGTATGGAAATTCATCCTACTGCATGATCTAGCTGATGGTTGGGTAGGATTTCATAAATTTTGAGGCTAAGTAGCTCTATCTACGGATTGAAATTCGGCGGTTTTGCGATCGCGATTCCGGCCACTTCCGGTCAGTTTTTGGGGTATGTCCAAGAACAAAAGTGACTCAAATTAGGTGTATTACCTAGGGTAGGAGTCTTGGTTCACGATTTGGAGGATTTCGGCGATGCGATATCGCTTTAGACACCTGCCGGCACGTGTGGCGGCGCGTGGGCACTGAGGGCATTTTGTCCCACTGTGATCCTCTCGATGTCACGAGCGCGTAGGTGTGCTCGGATCTCATTTTGGATACCGTTAGAGTTCCGAACGGATATCGCATATCGCGTATTTTCCGGGTTCGCTAGGTTTGGACCGTTGGATGGTCCTGAAGTTATAATATGTTGATCTAGGTATTACCAGGATCGTGTAGGATTCGACGGATCGTAAAATGGAGTCGGATACTCGAAAATGCCAACCCTAGGGTTAGGGTTTTAGCGACCGTCCGATCGTGCGATCGTGAGCGATCCGACCGTCCGATCTGGACCAAACTTGCAGGACGTGTGTCCTAGAGCCTGTAGAACCTATAGGAACTTTGGATCGAATTTGGAGGTCGTGGGCCCCGCGGGCCCGTTTGACCAAGTTTGGGTAGTTTGACCCTGGGTTGACCGCTAGACTTTCCTTGTAGTTCTACCATCCCAGGAGGGCTAGAATGACCTTAGTGACAGGTCTCGAGCGTTGTTGAGTGAAACGGAGACCGTGAGCTTAAGATATAAATTAGTGAAATTAAATGGGGGAGTTTACGGTATGCTTTATTTGTGGAGGTTTATATAAGTTTAGAATTTATATTTTATATATTTAAATTGTGTGGATGTTAAAAGTAAATAAAGCGATCGAATGTTAGCTTACAGTGCTATACGCACTACCCCGTACCCCATATTGTGATCGCGTCTTTGGATTAGCGGCGTGTTGCGGACCCCATACGTGGCGGGTGCGTCCCGGCGTATGAGGGGAGATATGGTTGTGTGAGGGCTGGTGAGAATGTAGCAGGCCCGGTGTGAGGTCGCACGCGTCTTTGGATTAGCCGGCGTGTTGGCGGGCCCCATACTGAGGCGGGTCGTCCCGTCGTATGAGGGGTGATACTGTGATTGTGTTTGATGGGTTGTGATGGATAAATATTAGAATGTATGTAATTGTGTGGTGGTAATGGTTTATTTGATATTAGGAGCCAGGATAGATACGGAAGAGCTACGTGTGGCTTGATCCCTTAGTAGGGTACGTAGGCAGCCTGAAGTTACTAGGTGCAGCCACATATTAGACCCCACTTAGGTGGTCTTATTGGGATTGATTTGGACCTCGTTGTTGGTCCCAAAACTTGGTTGAATTGAGGCTTGTCCTGGGGACTAAGTGAGTGAAGGTGCGCGTGAGTAGATTTTGAAATTGTTATATGCATGTTTAATGCATTAAGTTATTTTAAAAGCATTGTGGGCGTTCTGCTAGAAGCATTTGAAGGCCGGAGGCCATTTATATAAATTGCATGAGATTTTATTGTGCATGCTGCCGGTTGGGTTATAAAATGCGTTTTATGCGGTGGAAATTTTGAAATGTTCAATTTATAGGGAGACTCAAATTTCGTGAAAGTCTCGTGCCCTTAGTCCTCTCAGTAAACGAGGACATAGATTTAAGGAGTGAACCCGGCTTGGGTGTGATGCGGGGTCTCCGAGGTTAAATCTCGGGTTACAGGAAATTCGGGACGGGTCCATCATTTTACTATTTTCTTTTGGCTTCCCTTGACAACTTTGTAATAGGATGTGTAATGTAATTTATCAAGCTCAAGTCTAGATTAGGGAAAACTTTTATTGGTGCTCTTCTCTAATCTCTGCTTTATGGTGGCTCAAGCAATTTGACAAAGGTATTGAGCATTGCATATCATTACATTAAACAGTCTTCATAAAATGATGACTAGTCATCCGTTTCTCATATGACTAGTCATTCTTGCTTCCAACTGGATAACAAACTGTTTTGTCCTATTCCTCTTTCTCTCTCTCTGCTGCCATCTGTGGTTTTCGACCTAACGAATTTTTGTAAAGGTCACGTTTTTGGTCATTTGTGTCTCTTTTGCGTGGAATTTTTGGAAAGATTGTTTTTGCTTTCTTTCTCTTCTTCCTCAAGAGAGAACCATATACTTTTCATCTATGAGTTTTTCCAATTGATTTCTTTTTGAAAAACTGCTTTTGAAAACCCGAATCTGCATCTAGCTATTCAAATCATCTCTCATTTATATCTAGGTCAGATTCAAGACTGATTTCTTCAAGAGTATGGTTTCTTGAAGAAATTGGTCATTCTCCTTTGAATCCAAATATTTGTTTTTGGTTCGTGTTGGAACTTGCAAGCTTGTGCCATGGGATGAACGAGCTGGAGAAGGAGCTGCCATTGCCATGAAGAACTGAGCTTCAAGTTTTGCTAAGTTGGAGAAGGAGATTGCACAAAGGAGGTATTGCTCATATTCCTAAATTGACCTAGGTGAATCTTGAGCTTGGTTGTATTTCCTTTGTAAGAATCTTTTTCTACTTAGTGGATTGCCTGGTCGGTTGATGACTCAGTTTTTCCCAATGGTGGGTTTCTGGGTGAACAAAATCTGTTTTGCATATCTGTAATTTTTCTGGGTTTGTGTTCTTGATGGTTGACTAGTCATCTTTATCTGCTGTTTGATGTTTGCATGATTTTGATGATTTCACACACTTTCACATAGTTGTTGCTAGCACAGGGGATGCCTAGATTGATGGGTCCTTCTGAGTGCGTAGGTTGTCACTAGTAATCTTCTAGGTTGCAGGTACATTGTGGCATGATCTGTGTGTTCTCTTGATTGTGATTGTTCATGACTAGCAGTTGACTAGTCATACGTGTATTTGGTCAAGGTTTAAAGTGTGTGAAGATTGCTGAGTTGTTTTGTCTTGGTTGTGTAATTAAATCTACCATTTGTCACCTAAGTACCAATTTCAATTGGTATCAGAGCGTCAGCTCTTAACACAAATAGAGAGATCCTAGGATTTGTTTTGGTGTTTAGGTGTGTTCACTATGGAAAGGGATCGAGTTGCTGGATCTTGCAACTCCCCTCCCTATTTTGACGGTAATAACTACGCTGCATGGAGAGAAAAATTTGAGATATTTCTTGATGCTCTTGATGAGTATGCAAGTGAGTATCTCACAAAAGAGTGGGTTGCTCCGGTCAAGACTGTTTTTGGTGAGGATGTACCCAAACCTAGGTCAGAATGGACTGAAGCTGAGGTGTTTGGTGCATATTCGAACAAGAAGGCCAGAAATGCCTTAGTTACTGCTTTGTCTAGCACACAATTTGCACATATACAACATATCCCTAATGCTAAACAAGCTTGGGATAAACTAAGGGTGGTTCATGAAGGGGATGACCAAGTTAGAACCCTAAAATTTCAGATGGTGCTTGCACAATTTGAAGAACTTAGGATGTCTGGAGTCTGTTTACGAGTTCCATGGGCGAGTTGAGATGATCACAAATGAAGCCATGAGGCTAGGTCAACCCATTGAAGAGCTTCTTGTTGTTCAGAAAATTCTTCGTGTTCTACCATCTAGGTTTAGAGCAAAGAAAACCGCAATCATGGAGGTCCAAAATTTAAATGAAATTAAGCTTGGCAAGCTTGTAGGAAAACGAAAACCTATGAGATGGAATTGAATATGGAAGAAAATGATTCCAAAAAATCAAAAAATGTTGCACTTCAAGGAGTGCATGTTTCCTCTCTGAAAGTTGATGAAAAATCCTCAGGTTTTGAGGATGAGATGGCCTTGTTTGTCAAAAAATTTAGGAGAATTCTTAAGGATAAGGGAAAGTTTGCTAGAGAGGGCAGCTCTGGTAGTGAGAAACTGTTTAGACCATCAACTGATCGGTCTAATGAGAGGAATAAGGATGTCAAACCTTTCACGAAAGATTTCAGAAAATCTGTCAAGTGCTTCACATGTGGAGGCATTGGACACTATGCTGCTGACTGTGCAAACAATCAGAAAAAATACTCCAAAGGAAAGGACAAGGCCATGAAAGTGAGCTGGAGTGAGAGTGAAAGTGAAGGGTCTCAAGAGGATTCATCTTCCTCTGATGTTGATGACCAACATGTTGCCTTTGTTGCCTCTGTGCAGCCCATGTCTGATGAATCTGATTCCGAGTCAGATGACCTGTCATACGAGTCATTAGGAAGAAAATATGATTGTTTGTTTAAAGAGACCTTGTGTTTGAAAGAAGAGAGCCTCAAACTTGAGGTTAATAACCAAGATCTTCAACATGAAATTCTCATCCTAAAAGAAACCAAAAAGGAGTTAAGTGACAAATTTGAGTCTCTAGAAAAAGAAAGTGATGCTTTTGTGTCAATTAGGAGTAACCTTGAGAATCAAGTTAATGTGCTCAAGGAAAGTAACATTGGTTTCCAGAACTCAAACAAACAGCTCCTAGGTGAATTGAATGAAGCAAATAGGAAGATTATATCTATGACCATTGGTGCTTCAAAAATTGACAAAATGTTGAATATGGGAAAAGTTCATGGGGACAAAGGTGGCCTTGGATTTAATCACTTTGGTTCTAGTTCGTCTAGCTTTACCACTAATTTTGTCAAATCAGAAACTCCAGTCACTGTACCTCTTGATGTTCAGCAGGTTGTCAAGAAACCTAAGTTTGTTCCAACTTGTCACAGGTGTGGGTTGACTGGTCATATTCGACCAGTCTGTCATTTGTTTAGCAAAGATAAAACCAGAAAATTGTCTTCAAAATCTAAAAGGAATCCCAGATCTTTGCAAGATCAAGTTGATCATTTGATGAATGAAGTTACTAAGATAGCCAAACTTGTCTCCCTCAAAATGAGTTCTCCCATTGTGCCTAAGTCTACTTGGATTGCAAGAGGTCATACCAAATCTCTTGTTGTGCTAAATGCCTTTGCTGCTTCAAACACCAACTCTTGGTATTTTGATAGTGGTTGTTCCAAACATATGTCTGGGGATAAAAATGTTTTCTCATCCCTCACCCCCTTTGATGGAGGCACTGTGACTTTTGGTGGAGGTCATAGGTCTCAAGTTGTTGGAAAAGTCTTGTTTGTATCCTGGTCTGCCTGAGCTTAAGAATGTTAGATTTGTTGAGGTCTCACATCCAATCTCATTAGTGTGAGTCAGCTGTGTGACGATGGAATAGTAGAGGTTAGATTCTCCAAGCATGGCTGCAAAATCATTGGAAAAGGTGACAATGAGATTGTTAGCGTGGCAAGGTCTAGGGACAATTGCTCTGTATTGATGGTGTCAATGATGCAAAAGAAGTAGTTTGCAACAAGGTTGTAAATGAAACAGTGTTTTGTGGCATCAAAGGCTTGGACATGTGAATTTTAGAGACTTGCATAAATTGTCCAAGAGAGAGTTAGTAAGTGGTCTACAAAGCTTGAAAAATCTGACCTGCATGTTTGTGAGCGATGTCAATTAGGCAAACAAGTTAGAGTGTCACACAAAAAGGTTAAACACATTCAAACTAATGTTAGTCTAGAACTTGTTCACATGGATCTTGTTGGTCCTATCCAAACCATGTCCTTTGGTGGAAAGAAATATATTCTTGTCATGGTTGATGATTTCTCTAGGTTCACTTGGGTCTCATTCTTACGTGAGAAATCTGAAACCTTCCAAAGGTTTAAGTCTGTTTGTCACCTTTTGCAAAAAGAGAAGATGACTAGTCATCTACCTCTTGTTAGAATTAGAACAGATCATGGCTGAATTTGAGAATTCTCAGTTTCTGAAATTTTGTGAAGAAATGGGAATTAAACATGAGTTCTCTGCACCTATTACACCTCAGCAAAATGGTGTTGTGGAGAGAAAGAATAGGGTGCTTTTGAAATGGCAAGGGTGATGCTAAATAGCAAAAATCTTGCTAAACACTTTTGGGCTGAAGGTCAATACAGCTTGTTACATCTCAAGCAGGGTATTTGTGAGGTCTGGTACCAAACAAACTCCCTATGAGATTTGGAAAGGAAAGAAGCCTAATGTGTCATATTTTAGGGTCTTTGGTAGCACATGCTATATTTTGAGAGATAGGGAGCATCTTGCTAAGTTTGATTCTAAGTGTGATAAGGGAATATTTCTAGGGTATTCCACCTCAAGCCGAGCCTATAGAGTGTACAACTGTAGGTCCAGAACCATCATTGAATCCATAAATGTCACTATTGATGATTTTGCTGCATCTACAGAGATGGCATTGGATGAGGATGATCTTTTACCTCCTCCTCCTCCTGAGCAAGAATCTCCAGTCTGGATCTTGTGGTTGACCTCAACTTTGGAAATTCTGTCGGTTGACTGTCACAACTTTTTCAACTTCTAGTTCCATCTCATCATCGGTGCCGGCTCTCATCGATCTTAGTCCTCTCACTCAAACTGAGAGTGTCATTATTGGCCCTCTTAATCAGGGAGTGAGAACTAGGAAGCAACTTGCTCAAGAAATTAGCCATGTGTGTTATGTCTCCAAGGAAGAGCCTAGAAATGTGAAAGAAGCCCTACACCATGGTGAATGGTTTCTTGCAATGCAGGAAGAATTAAATCAATTTGTGAGAAATGATGTTTGGTACCTTGTCCCTAGACCAGTCAACACAAATGTCATAGGCACTAAGTAGATTTTCAAAAATAAAATCGATGAGCAAGGTAATGTGGTAAGAAACAAGGCTAGATTGGTTGCTCAAGGATACACTCAAATGGAAGGCATTGACTTTGATGAAACTTTTGCCCCTGTTGCAAGATTAGAATCAGTTAGATTGCTTCTTGCCATTGCTTGTCATTTGAAATTCAAACTTTATCAAATGGATGTCAAAACTGCCTTCTTGAATGGTGTCCTAAATGAAGAGGTCTATGTTGAGCAACCAAAGGGTTTTGAAGATCCACATCATCCAAATGATGTGTTTCGGTTAAAAAAGGCTCTCTATGGTTTGAAACAAGCTCCTAGAGCATGGTATGTGAGGTTATCCTCTCATCTTCTAGGAAATGGGTATGTTAGAGGGTCATGTTGATAAAACTTTGTTTGTGAAACGGTTTAAAAAGGATGTCTTGATTGCTCAAGTGTATGTTGATGATATTGTGGTTGGTTCTACCTCTGATTTGCATGTTCAAGATTTTATTCATGTCATGACTAGTGAATTTGAAATGAGTCTTGTAGGTGAGCTTAACTATTTCTTAGGTCTTCAAATTAAACAAAGCCATGATGGGATCTTTGTATCTCAATCTAAATATGCAAAAAATCCTGTGACAAAATTTGGTTTGGAGGGGGCAAAATCTGCAAGAACTCCAATGAGCACTAATGCTAAGATTCATAGAGACTTGCATGGCAAAAGTATGGATCAAACTCTCTATAGAAGCATGATAGGGAGTCTTCTCTACTTGACTGCTAGTAGACCTGACATTTCTTTTAGTGTTGGTGTGTGTGCTCGGTTTCAAAGTGATCCAAAAGAGTCTCACTTGTTTGCTGTTAAGAGAATCATTAAATATGTGAGTGGGACTATTGAGTTTGGATTATGGTATACCTATGACACTTGTGTCAATCTTGTTGGGTATAGTGATGCCGATTGGGCAGGTTGTAGTGATGATAGGAAAAGCACTTCCGGGGGGGTCTTCTATGTAGGCAACAATCTTGTTGCTTGGCATAGCAAAAAACAGAATTGTCTCCTTATCCACTTTCTGAAGCAGTATGTTGCAGCTGGGAGTTGTTGTACTCAACTCCTTTGGATGAGACAAATGTTGGAAGACTATGGTCTTGCTCAATCATCCTTTCTAATCTATTGTGACAACATGAGTGCCATAGATATTTCAAAAAATCATGTTCAACACTCTAGGACTAAGCATATAGACATTAGGCACCATTTTATTAGAGATCTTGTGGAAGACAACATTTTATCTTTGAAATTTGTTCCCTCTGAAAAACAGCTAGCAGATATACTCACCAAGGCCTTGGATTTTCAGAAACATGTTACACTTCGGCAATCCATTGGCCTTTGCTCAATTGATTGATTAGCTGGTCTGTTCTTTGTCTTCAGCACATTTCAAAATAGTTGACTAGTCAAGTCCAAAATTTTTGTGTTTTGATGTTGATATGTCACTGTTCATATCTCTCATTTCTGATGGTGTGAATGATTGAATGTTTTTGTGCTTTGTCTGACTTGTGCATAATCCCTTTTCTTGTTTAAGATGCTATTAGATGAGACTTAAATCGTGCTAGATGCTATTAGATGAGACTTAAATCGTGCTATCTTGTCCTCTTGGTGAACCACGTCTCTTAGCTTCATTTTGGACTGCTCTTGTTATTATCTCTTAGCTGGTCTCACTCTCTTAGCCAATCTATTTAAAATTAAAAAAAAAAAAAAAAAAAAGAAAAGAAGTGTGACCAATGTAGTCACGGCTCTAGGACGGTATAAGGTGTTTTGATTGAAGAATCTAGAGCAAAGAGCCGTAAAATTGGGCCATTCAAAGCACTTATGTTCGGGATGTGCAAGTAACTCAAAATAAATTATCAAATATTTTGCCATTAGAGAGTGATGATTTTTTGCTGTGAGCCATACTATGATCATGTCTTAAGAATGCTTTGTATAATTGTTTCTCCAAGAGAGATAAGATATCATCTCTTGTGTCCCTTGGCTCTAAACCACCTTCTCTCCTAAATATGCCTTGTCTCTGAGCATGAATTGCATCTCATTGCCTATCTCTCAGAGTTAATTGTCTATGTACACTGCATATGGTTTTAATCTTTTCTTCTTTTTCATTCCCTTTCCTTCATGTGTTGAAGACTTGGTCTAGGCTATTATGCTAATGCAACTTTGATCACTTGATATATGTGCTAGTTCATGCTTGTGTTTTTAGAAATCAAACCCTTGTCTTTCACAGGATCAATATTATTTGCCTGTGCCAATTCTGCTGAGCCAATTACTGAGCCAATTACTGCCAGTGCACTGTGCCAATGCACTGGGTTGACTAGTCATCTTGTGCCAGTGCTGGGTTGACTAGTCATCTTGCTTGTGGTTGACTAGTTATCCGCTTCGTCTCTTAACCGATCGTTTTTCTTTTTATGGTCGTGTCGTTTGCGTCCTTTTTCTTTTTTAGGTCATTTCTTTTCCTCTTCTCTCTCTCTCTGTTCTCGACAGTTTCGTCTTCTTCTCCATTTCCTTTTTCTCTTCGAACTTCATTCCCGCTGCTAGCCATGTCTTCCTCAAAGCCTATCCTCACTTCCCACCGTCGTTCCAAATCCAAATCCACTGAAAGTGTGGATTTCTTTCCCTCAATTCCTAGGGCTCCTAGAACCCGTCCCTCTTCCTCTGTTCCTGACGGAGATTCCTCTCCATTTGTGTCTTCTGAGGCTGCCTCCTTCTTTGAAGAAGTTGTCTCCAAAAGGAAATTTGTTCCTGAGAGGTCTTACCAGTTTGATGCTATTCCTTTGGCTGCTCAGGAGTTTGCAAATCAAATTTTGGAGCACTACCACCTTCATGCCCTAAACTCTCTCTCTGGTAAGTTTAATGCCTCTGTAATTCAAGAATTTTACTCTAACTTTCCTGCTGATCCTAAGGAGTCAAAATTTCAGATAATTGTTAGGTCAGTCCCCATTACTCTGAAACCTTCTGTTATCAATCGGGTCTTAGGTTTTCGATCGTGCCCTGGTTTTGATTTTTCGAAATTTGCTCTTGCTTCTGCTGATTACTCCATTGATCTTTTTAAATCTATGGCATACACTGATCAATCCATGCCTTTGACTTCTAAAGGTCTGCCTATCAAGTCTTACCTGTCGCCATTTTATAAATTTTTGTGGGACTTTATCCGTCATAATGTTCTCCCCACTGGGAACAATTCTAATCCCACTCTTGCTGCCTGTCAACTCATGATTTCCATGGTGAATCATGATAAAATTCCCCTTGGTGATATCCTTTATAATGCCATTCTTGGAAAGACCATTGGTCATGGTACCAAGCACAAGGGGACTCTTGTCTTCCCTTGTCTAATTCAGCGCCTTTGTGAGAATAATGGGGTGGTATTTCATGATTCCGATCAGTGGCATCCTCCCATTGCTCCTTATGGCAAGGCCTCTGCTGCCCTTAGCCAGAAAGTTTCTAGAACCTTTCTCATACATGTGTCGTCTTCCTCACGAGAATGCCTCTCTCGAGATCAGCTGCCCAAGGAGGAGTATATTGACATCTTTTGAGTGCATTCCATCCACTTCAACTCCTGCTCTTGGTGTGTCTTTGATACTCGGCTGATCCTGCCACTGTTGAGGACTCGGATGACTCTTTGGATTCTGGTGGCTCTTTGGTGTTTTAGCTTGGGGTTGCTCTTGGCTGTGTCCTTGTTAGGAAGATTAATTCTGATAGGTTGTGCATTGGGATAGGGGAAGTTATTTTGTAATCTCCTTCTAGGTAGTCTGTGCATTTTGCTAGGAGGGATTGTTTTTGTTAACACATTGTGGGTAGTCTATGCATTGTGATAGGGGGAGTTGTTCTGTCCTGTTTTGAACAACTAGTATTTGACTAGTCATGAATCTATGTTCTGTATTGTATTTCTGTTGTTTGACTAGTCATTCATATATGAATATGTGCTTTATTATCCTTGTTCCTATATGCCTATCACTTTGTGGTTAATCCCTTTTATATGCTGTTTCTCTCTCTCTGCCTTTTTGCACTTTCCTTATCAACAAGGGGGAGAACACTCTCAACCCCACATTGCATATTGTTTTAAAAATTTCTGTGACAATATGCTTGTTTTTGTGCCGGGAAGATTGGTTGTTCTTGCAGGAACTCTCACTTCATCATCTCATTAGTCTCGGTTTTGGGTTGAGTGTTCTTAGAGAGTGTGTTGTCAAGGAAAGCCAAAAAGGGGGAGATTGTTAATGTATGGTTTTTACTATTTTCTTTTGGCTTCCCTTGACAACTTTGTAATAGGATGTGTAATGTAATTTATCAAGCTCAAGTCTAGATTAGGGAAAACTTTTATTGGTGCTCTTCTCTAATCTCTGCTTTATGGTGGCTCAAGCAATTTGACAAAGGTATTGAGCATTGCATATCATTACATTAAACAGTCTTCATAAAATGATGACTAGTCATCCGTTTCTCATATGACTAGTCATTCTTGCTTCCAGCTGGATAACAAACTGTTTTGTCCTATTCCTCTTTCTCTCTCTCTGCTGCCATCTGTGGTTTTCGACCTAACGAATTTTTGATTGTAAAGGTCACGTTTTTGGTCATTTAGGCGGCTGTCTCTTTTGCGTGGAATTTTTGGAAAGATTGTTTTTGCTTTCTTTCTCTTCTTCCTCAAGAGAGAACCATATACTTTTCATCTATGAGTTTTTCCAATTGATTTCTTTTTGAAAAACTGCTTTTGAAAACCCGAATCTGCATCTAGCTATTCAAATCATCTCTCATTTATATCTAGGTCAGATTCAAGACTGATTTCTTCAAGAGTATGGTTTCTTGAAGAAATTGGTCATTCTCCTTTGAATCCAAATATTTGTTTTTGGTTCGTGTTGGAACTTGCATGCTTGTGCCATGGGATGAACGAGCTGGAGAAGGAGCTGCCATTGCCATGAAGAACTGAGCTTCAAGTTTTGCTAAGTTGGAGAAGGAGATTGGACAAAGGAGGTATTGCTCATATTCCTAAATTGACCTAGGTGAATCTTGAGCTTGGTTGTATTTCCTTTGTAAGAATCTTTTTCTACTTAGTGGATTGCCTGGTCGGTTGATGACTCCCAGTTTTTCCCAATGGTGGGTTTTGGGTGAACAAAATCTGTTTTGCATATCTGTAATTTTTATGGGTTTGTGTTCTTGATGGTTGACTAGTCATCTTTATCTGCTGTTTGATTTTTGCATGATTTTGATGATTTCACACACTTTCACATAGTTGTTGCTAGCACAGGGGATGCCTAGATTGATGGGTCCTTCAGAGTGCGTAGGTTGTCACTAGTAATCTTCTAGGTTGCAGGTACATTGTGGCATGATCTGTGTGTTCTTTTGATTGTGATTGGTCATGACTAGCAGTTGACTAGTCATACGTGTATTTGGTCAAGGTTTAAAGTGTGTGAAGATTGCTGAGTTGTTTTGTCCTGGTTGTGTAATTAAATCTACCATTTGTCACCTAAGTAAGTACCAATTTCATATAGCCATATTATTCACAAAAGGGTGAATTTTATTTAGAAAAGTGCTTCTCTTTAGGAGATACGTTAATGGAAAAGGATTAAAATTGATGTTTGGGGCAAAGTTTAACACCAAATATAAATGTGGAAGACCTTTGACTTTGACTATTGGTGTGGTAGCACTGGCAGACCCAGGAATTTTTTAGCGGATGTGCAATTTTGAAAAGCTAAAAAACTCTTTGTGGATTGAACATCTAAAGCTTTTTACCTAGATGAAAAATTGTTTTATGTAAAAATATTGTCGAAGTATGAAAATTGATTTTTCGGAATAATCATTTCTCAAGATAATTTTTGGCTGCTTCACATCAAATAAGAAAACTTGATTTTATGGAATTTTAGTATGAAATATATATTGATTTAATGATTCATCATTTTTAAACTAAATCGTATTTTGAACTAAAACCGATTTTTCATATTTAGATTTGGTGGGAATTTGATTTTCTAGTATATTTATTTGAATCCAAATGGGGGATACTTCCTTATTTACATTGTAAAATTAAGCAAATAGAGTAACATAAAAATAAACGAAAGTAAAAGAACAAAGACATTTACTTAAATGCTAAAATGGAAATAAGGTAATCTATATACCTGAGTGCACCACCACCAGCTGAGCAAATGGGCAATTTGAAGCACATACAATGGTTTTTCTAGTGAGGAGAGGTGCTTACTAGGTCCGACACTGTGTGGTAGGATATGCAATTGTATATATTTGTAATTTATTTTTAGTTTAAAATATTAAGCTATATATGTTTAATTATTTTTCTCCCCAAACCCTTCCTTGGGCTACTGACCAGGTAGTATAGGCTAGTTCCTCCCCTGCAAATATTGCATTGCAAAGGAAATAAAAATAGCTTACCTAGTGAAGTGGAACCCTTCATTCCTTGAGTGAATCTAAGTCTTTGATTGTTGAATCTGAATCAATATCCACATCATGTTCTTTCTCAATGTAGACAATAAGGGAATTTGTAAGATAGTCCTCCATCTTGCTGCGAAGTATAGTCTTAACATGTTTCATAACTGAAAATGCTCTTTCTGTTGTTACTGTAGAAACTGGAAAAGTTAATATTAAATGAGTCAACCTATCAATCAAATAATATGTCTTTGCTCTGTTTGTTTTAATTAATCATTGACACAGTTCGGAAACAATAGACATATTTTGAAAGATATCAAGATCTTCTTGATGTACTTCAAACTCAAAAAGTTCTAGTTGACACCTGTAAACACGAATTTCCTGCGACAAATGAGACAAGAACACGTGTACAAAATAATATTTGTATTTATGAAATTTAGGGTTACAATCTCTGTATTGAATCCTCTTATTCGATCTCCAAAATCTATAAAGACAATTTGTGTTTGATGCAAGGGTCGTAGAGACTTGATCTTGATCAAACGGGTAGCACAAGGCTTGTTTGGTGTTTGGGATTTTCTAGGGTGGAGGAACCGGCACGTATTTGTTGTGCTTGAAGGCTCTTCCAAAGTGTAGGTGAAGAATGCAGGGAGTTTTCTGCTTCTTCTCAATGCTAGGTTTTTCTGGCCCCTTCTTTCGTCTTGAGGCCTCCTATTTATAGGCCCTTGTAGGATGCTTAACCTAGATAACTTTCCCCATTTAAAACCTTATTTTGTGGGATTTTGATTTGATTTAAATCAATTCCCATAATCTGGCAATTTAACCAAATTATCTTCAATTGATTGACCTAATTAATATTTGATTTAAGTCAAAGTCAATCACGGAAGATTCTTTCCCTTAATTTTTCTTCATCTTGAACCGTTTGATGCACTCCGTCGGATGTCGCCACGTGTCACTTTTTGACAACTAATCCAATTTTGATGAGTCACACGGCACATGGGCGAATTATGGGGCCCACAATTTAATCCACCAAATCCTAATTATTTTCTCGTCCAATGAGATTTATTACACCAAAATTTCATTGTCTACAAATTGCCCCCACTTCATGATGCATTGTAGACATGTGCTTTGTCACATGTAGGAGGTGCAGCTTGAAGTGTTATTTTCCTCCTTTTTTTTATATTTTTTTTGGGGTGATATTATTAAACTTAATAATACCCAATGAACCCTATTTCCAACGTTGGCTTGTTATTTCCCACGTTGGTTTCCTTTTTTTTTTTTGGTTGATATTATTATGCTTAATAATATCCAATATTGGTAAGATCTTGTGAATCAAGATATAAAATCCAATATTTTCCTAAACTAGGAACAAGAAACCCTAGCATCACTAGGAGCTTTGATGGTCTTTGGCTTCTTTAAATTGAACTACGTTCATGAACATTGAGATCAACCAAATAGAACTGCAGAAAAACTCCTCTTGTCGGCAGGAAGGTCTACAACTTTGAAGTTTGCATCATTTGAATTTTCAACAACCAAAGTGGTGAGAGTTGCTTCTTTTCCTTCGTTGTCTGATTCTTTCATATATATATATGCCTTCTTGTAGCCAGCGGAACAAAGAAAATTAACATTGGAATTTTTAATTTTATGTTTATAGCCACCAGAACCCACCATTTTGGGCATATCAAGAGACTTCATGGATGAATAGCAAATTCTCAATTGGTATGATGAACAGCAAATTCCCTTGGCATACGAATTTACTATGCTTGCATCAGTTTTTGTCTATTTTGCTCTCTTTTTTTATTTTTTATTTTTATTTTTATTATATATATATATATATATAATAGGGTGGAAAAATTTGGTAGGTTCAAGCTGCGTGCATTCTTTGGAGGTCTGGAAGGTTGGCGGGCTTGAGCACTGCATGCGTTAGGCTCGAAGTGGAAGCATGGGGCGCTGACCTTGGTGTGCGACATGGGCTGGCGCTAGGAGAAGGCGCTAGGCCTTATCTGGAGCTGGAGTGAGCGGGCAGGGGAGATCTGGGCCACAGTGGAGCTGGGGGCAAGGCCACGATGGGCCTTGGGTGGTAGCGCGGCTGCGAGGAGAAGAAGGGCTAGGTCTTGGCGTGATGTGGGCCTCCATGCTTTGGCCGGACTTGGCGCTGGCTGGAGAAGTGGGCAAATTGGGCTGCCACCATTCAGCTTGGGCTGATCCAAGCGACTCGAAATAACCTTTTTGTTTTTTTTGTTTTTGTTTTGTTTTTGTTTTTGTTTTTTTTTTTTTGTTTTTTTTTTTTGTGGGCACATCAATTTCTCTTTCAATCATTTATTATTATTATTATTTTATATGATGATATTTACACATATATTTTTTTTACAATAGGTACTTTGAAAGAAAGTGAAGAACGTAGACGTCCTATACCACTTGGGTTTGATCCATCTCTCCGACTTGGTGATAACCCGCTCAAGCGCTTAGGCTTTACGTAAGTGGAGCACGAGTGAAGAACGTAGGCGTCCTATACCGCTTGGGTTTGATCCATCTCTCCGACTTGGTGATAACCCGCTTAAGCGTTTAGGCTTTACGTAGGAGAAGGCGAGTGAAAATTGTTTCTCGAGACATTCCACCTTTACCCGGCTTTTCAAACTTGTACAAGTAAGCTCTTTTTTTTTTTTTTTTTTTTTTTTTTTAAAGTATGAAATCACCAGCCTAATACTGAATATTGTTTCATGTCGCTCATCTTATACGGATGGCCTTCTTCAAGTGTTTCAAGAAAGGCACCGTTACTATTCTTGAGGATGAAAGTGATGACAGGGACGAAGGTACCGCATTGCTTATAGGTGCGCCACTCTTAGCTTCGGAGGTATCAGAGGTGGACAACTCTCTTCATATTCCGTCTTGGTCCCAAGAGGTGTTTTGTCAACTGCGCAACTTCAAAAAATCCAAGTCTACAGGTAGGGACCTTCACTCCACTATTTTACAATTAAAATCCTTGCATCATACAGAGAACGATTCATTAGGGGCATTCAAACTTCTTAGCGATCGAATCCATAATGGAGCAGTGAATTGGGGTTTTGTTCTCCCGACGACTGGTGAATCTACATTCACCGAATATTATTGGGAATGACTTGAAGATGTGCTAAGTAGAAATACCCAGGTTCTTAAGAGCGCCGGTTTATATAATGCAATGTTTGCCTCATTATTTAGCTATGATCGACATGCTCCAGTTATCCAAGCCTTTTGCGAGTATTGGTGTCCTGCGACAAATACTCTTCATACGTCACAAGGAGAAATGTCCATTTCCCTTTGGGATCTCCATGAAATCGGCAGTCTCCTATTACAAGTCTCTTTTATGATGAGGTTATTCCATCCGTTGAGAGTCTTAACAGGAAGGACCATAAAGACGTGTCTTATATCCCACACATTTGTCGCTACTTGTTCCTAGCATACCACAAAATTTTACAGGATTCTAAGAAAATCTGGGTGAGAATGACTGCTTGGATAAAGTACTGGTATCGAGGACCATTCAAGTACAAAAAGCCTTCAAGGAAAACCATACGAAACAAGTCACAAAAGCCAAAGGAAGATTTTGATCCGTCTGGTATCATCATGGAGGCACTGAAACGCACTGAGAAAGAGGAAGGCGTTTTTGAAGACTTGGGTATAACAGATGAAGACATGGAAAGATCATACTTGGCTGCTTTCCTTGCTTGCTGGTTATGCAAATTTGTATTTCCCAAAGACGACGTAACTTTGATTAGACCAGGGGTTTTCAAAGTTGCGGTCGAATAGCGCCGCAGTGTATCATTTGGCCTAGCAGTTCCGGTATTGGCGCATTTACAAGGGTGAGCGATATTTCTAGTGCAGATGATCGGAAATTGCACAACTATTCCACATTTCCATTATGTGTATGGATGGTTGGGCGAATACTTCGACACACATTTTACATCATATTCCGAGAAGTCCATTCCTATCATGGCAAGGTTCTCGGGAAGACTTTCGGCGAATTTTTTGAAGATTCGTCAGCTCGAGCTTTATTCGGACTTGTGGTAAAGTGAAAATGAGTCATCTGCAATACTATTTTCAGAATGCAAACGGACTGATGAAGATCATATTTCTAAAGAAGACTTTGAGTATCTGATATGCCTTCGTTCGGGATTCGTTTCTCTCGACAGGAAAACTACCGAGTCATCAACCTTATAGCCCGCATCGGTTCGGTAGACAATTTTGTTATGTACAACATGTGCGGAGAACCTAAAGATGACGTCCGGAATGGTATCTGTGCTATCACTTTGTACTCACATTGGAAATCATGCTTGAAGATTGGCAGCGCATCTACAATAACCCTACCCACTAAGGACAAGATCCGGGAGTTTGAGGTCACATCCGACTATGTTATTTGGTGGTCGAAGGTGCATCGCTTTGAATCTACGAAATCAAAGACAGTCTCAACTGTAGGCAAGTCGTCGTCGCTTTCTCAGCCAAGATCTCTTAAGTCTCAAGGCCACGAAGTTTCAGTTCATGATAAACTCACCCGTGGTAGAGCACTCCAAGTTCATCCAGAAGTTGAAGGTAGTTCTACTACTCCTGCGCCTCAAGTTCAACACCTACCTCCGGTTGATGTTCCTTCAACTCAAGTCCTTAATGACAAAGGAAAAATAGAAAGTGTAGCAGATTCCCAAGAAGATTTCATTCCCCTTGGTCGACGCATTCGCCGTTTGAAGCGAGGGCATATAAGCAGCAATGAAGACAGTGAAGTCAACTTTAGGCATAAGAAGACAAGTATCGAACCTCTTTATTGCGATCTGGACACGGCATACCCACTTGATGACACATTTTTTTGTGATGTACTCGCTATTTCACAACCAGTTCTAATGAACGAAGTATGTATTTTATTTCACCTTGAGCCTCCCTTTTTTATACATATATATTAATTAATTAATTATATATATATATATATTTTAGGGAGAAGTAGTGCATCATGTCCCTACTGTATCCGAGCTTGTACCATTTAATCATTTTCCTATCGAAGAGGAAAATGATGCTTTCGCCCGATAAGTGGTTCAGGTGTTAGCCTAAGAGGTATGATTCCAATCTTTATCATGCTCCGTATTTAGAAATCTTTGATTCTACTTGCTTAACCATTACTCGTCAATGTAGGTTCGCTTGTGCATCAACATTTGTTAAAGCCGGCTACTCATGCATCAACCTCTGAAATGTCATGTGGGGAACCAAAATTAGGTGTTGCAGACAAAACCCTTCGCAAAGTAGTTTCCGTTCTGGGCAACCAAATAAAAAGCATAATCTTGCAGGCTTCATTAGAAAGGCTTCCTTCATTCAAAGATGAGATTGGCAAGTTGCTGACTCTACAATTGACAATATAGGGGCCGAAGTCTCATCCCTACGAGCTATGATTGATGCACTTATGGTGACCGCAGTTGACTATTATTCTGCACACTCTGCTTACTCCCAAAAGCTGTCTCCCGAGGTTCAAAGTGATCGTTTAGCTGCTGTCGACTCTTCACTTTCTGTTGCCTTGGCTCTGCAACAAGCTGAAGAGGTTCATCAATTTTCGATACTTGAGTCTATTAAATCTGCCAACACGCGTATGGAGGAGTTGAAGAGAGAACAAGAGCAATTGGAGTCAAGACTGCGTCAATTAAACGAATCGCTTTTAAAGAGTGATGCACAACTTTCTTATCATCATGGTGAGGTTGCCCGTTTGAGAGAGGATAAGATTGCAGTTGAAGAAGCTCCTATATTATCCACTGCCGATGCTGAGACTTTAGATGCGTTACGAGTTTCTTTTGAGAGATTGCGTAACGGCTTCAAGGACTTGTCTTGGAAATAGCAAACTTTTGTTGTTGTAAACTTTCTTTGCTTTATTTATATTTCTCTTTGAACTTGCCAAAGTGTTGATGTTTACTAGTTAACTTTCATAATGAAATAAAAGCACTTTCTTATTTCATTATTATTATTATTTTTTGAATAGTTCGGATTGATGAGGAAACCCTTTATTTTTATTTTGATGTGAGTGAACTTGGAATTATTTATCCAAGCTGCGTACGTACCCTCGGTGAAAAGGGATCAAGTCATCACGTAGTTCAATGGATTTTTTTTTTTGTGTCCTAACTTTTGCTTGAACCGCCCTTTCGGGTTTTCAGTTCAACGGACTTTCTTGTGCTCTAACTTTTGCTTGGACCGCCCTTTCGGGTTCTCAATCCAACGAGCCTCTTTTTTTTTTTGATGCCGTACGCATTTAGGCTCATGCTGGCCAGGAGTTTGGTATCATTTCATGCGTAGTATCATTTCAAGAACTTTCCGTTGATAGGACTGACTCTTAAACCTTCCTCGGCTACGATCTTGTAAGCTCCACTTGTGTACACTTCTTGAACTACGTAGGGCCCATCCCATTTTGAAGTAAACTTGCTTCCGGTTTTGTGTGTTGTGATGATAGGTCTACGTAATGCGAGGACAAGATCTCCTACTTGAAAAGACCTAGGCGAACCTTCTTGTTAAAAGCATTTGAAAGCCGAGCTTGATAACACTCTAAGCGTTGTTGCGCTTCGAGTCTCTTTTCATCTAGTGCTTCTAACTCTTGGAGACGTAGCTTTGCATTCTCTTCATCAGTCAACCCCTCTTGTACGACCATCCTCAATGATGGAATTTGACTTTCTAGAGGCAAGACTGCTTCCACGCCATACACGAGTGAGTATGGTGTAGCTTGAGTAGGCGTCCGATATGTCGTCCGATAAGCCCACAATGCTTCATTTATCCTTTCATGCCAATCTTTCTTGGTTCTTCCAATAACTTTCTTTAACAGGTTGCAAAGAGTTTTGTTGAATGCCTCCAAGACCGTTGGCTGGGGCATTGTACATTGAAGAGTTGCGTTGTTTGCAACCGAACTCTTCACACAATTTATCCATCAACCGGTTTGAGAATGGTTTTCCATTATCTGTGATGATATAGCGCGGCACACCATACCGATGAATGATATTCACTTTGATAAAGTTCACTACGTTTTCTTTCTTCACTTCCTTTAAAGGTACAGCTTCTGCCCATTTTGAAAAGTAGTCTGTGGCTGCAAGGATGTAAGAATGACCCTCATAAGATTTTGGTGCTATTGGTCCCACCACATCAAGGCCCCACGCATCAAATGGCCATGAAGCAATTGTAGGATGTAGCGGCTCCGGCGGCTAATGTATAAAGTTGGCATGGAATTGGCAAGCTTGACATTTCTTCACATAATCCATGCAATCCTTGACCATAGTCGGCCAATAGTAGCCCATCCTCTTTATTTGGAAATGTAGCTTTGGCCCTGATTGATGAGCTCCGCAAATACCTGAGTGAGCCTCCTCTATTGCTTTGGATGCATCTTCTTCCCCCAAGCATCTTAGAAACAGGCCTTCGAATGAACGACGGTATAGAATCTCTTTATAATAAATGAATCGAGGTGCCCGACGCGTACCTCTGATCGATGTCTCGAATCATTTGGCAGTTTCCCATGCTCAAGATAATCTATTAAAGGTTGCCTACAATCGTCAATGTCAATGGACAATACCGAGATAACGTTGGCTCCTTCTTGCCATGCCCCAAGTGTTAATGGAACGACCCAACATTGGCAAACTGGAAGATTCACCGCTTCATCTTTTGGCAATGCCAACGTAGCGGCAAGATTGGCTAAGGCATCTGCCATTTGATTGTCCTTTCTTGGCACATGCTCCAGCGTCACGAAGTCAAACCTTTCCAGTAATTGCGTGGCCATTTGGTGATATGGAATTAGATCATCCTTCCTAACTTCGTAGTGGGTCAACAATTGGTTGATCACTAACATGGAGTCACCATATACTTCTAAGCTCAATATCTTCATCTCTACGGCCATTTGTAAGCCCATGATCAAAGCCTGGTATTCTGCAACGTTGTTCGAGCAAAGTTCACTTAAAGAGAATGAGTAGGGCAATACGTGTCTCGGGTGACAGGAAGACTACACCAGCCCCGCCCTATCTTTACGAGTGATCCGTCAAAAACATCATCCAAGCGGGAGAAATGTCGTGAAGAAGACTTGTTCGTCGGATAAGTCATCTGAAATTTCGATCTGCTGGAATTGGATGATCGGCTAGGAAATCTGCAACAGCTTGCCCCTTTACCGCCTTTGCTAGAGTGTAGATGATTTCATATTGATTGAGAATGCGCCCACTTGGCCAAACGCCCGTCAAGACTGGTTTTGACATAACGAACCTCACCGAGTCAGCTCGTGCAATGAGATGAACCGTGAACGCTTGCATGTAGTGCCTTAACTTTTGAATAGCAAAGACAAGTACAAGACACATCTTTTCTATAGGCGTGTAGTTCAATTCAGGACTAGTAAGAATTCGGCTTAGATAATAGAGTGCTTTCTCCTTATGTGACTCATTCTCTTGCGCCAACAGGGCTCCAATTGACATCTCTTGAGCCGCAATGTACAATATGAGTGGTTTGCTTGGAATAGGAGCTCCTAACAGTGGCAAACTCGATAGGTACTTCTTTATGCTTTCAAACGCGAGAAGCCCTTGTAAACTTTGCAACTCACGTAAATTTCTTGGCTCGGGCATACCTCGATGGCTTTAATCTTAGTCTGGTCTACTTCGATGCCTCGATGTTTAACGATGAAACCAAGAAATTTACCTGACGTGACGCCGAAAGCACACTTCAACGGGTTCATCTTGAGTTGGTACTTCCGCAATCTGTTAAACACAATTCTCAAGTCTTTCAAGTGATCTTCTCTTCTTTTTGACTTGATCACCAAGTCATCAACGTAGCACTCGACATTCTTGTGAATTATGTCACCAAAGATCTTTTGCATTGCACGTTGATAGGTCGCACCTGCATTCTTGAGGCCAAATGGCATCACCTTGTAATAAATTCCTTTTGGAGTACGGAAGGTGTGAGTTCTTCGTCCTCTGGCGACATTCTTATTTGATTGTATCCAGATGAACCATCCATGAAAGATAAGGCTTCATGACCTGTGGTTGCATCAACCATGAGCTCAATTATGGGCAATGGAAAGTCATGCTTCGGGCAAGCCTCGTTTAAGTCTCGGAAGTCAACACAAATACGAATTTGTCCAATGATTTTCTTCTTCACCGGAACGATATTCGCTATCCACGTCGGGTATTTGACCTCCCTAATAAATCCAGCGGCGATCAACTTGTCAACTTCGGCTTCGATTTGACTTAGGAGCTCCGGACGGAAGTGACGTTGAGTTTGTTTTGATTGGGCGTGTTCTAGGTTTGACTGCAAGGTGATGGACAGCAACTTTCAGTTCAAGGCCTAGCATCTCCTTGTATGTCCAAGCAAAGACATCTTTATACTCAAGTAGCAGTTGATGATAGGACTCCTCTTCATTAGGATTCAAAAGTGCACTAACGAAGATAGGTCTTGGGTCTTCATTTGTGCCAAGATTTAGTTCTTTTAGTTCATCAACAGTCGCTTGGCCTCCATCTTCTAATGCGGCAGGAGCATCATGAACCTCCTCTTCGAAAGGTTCCTCTTCGTCGAGCTCTTTGATCGTAACGTGATGAACAGCTAGAACCTCCGCTTCTTCATCATCACTTTTGTTTTGCTGACTCAAAGTTTCCCGAGTTTGTATGATTGTTTGTCGTTTCACTTTGAGTTGGTCACCTGAAGTTACGTCTAATGTAGAGTGATGTTTCATACGTGACGGGATTAAGCTCCGAATTTCATTGTCTTCCGTTGAATCGACATGAACTCTAGTTTTCAATTCTTGCTGATTTTTCTCTTCAGACGACTTGCTTGGAACTCCAAGTCTTTCTAGCGCCGATCTGCATGGGGTTGATTGAATTCCCATTTGGCTATCATGCCCAGTTATCCTTTTGAACACAGAAGGTCGTGATGTTGATTCTTTGATGTGGCTGAAAACTAAGGTTATTGGGTAGGCTTGGCTAAGCGGTTGAACACTGAGGCTCTCTTACCAGCCTTTGGTTCTTCTTCCTCCTCAACCGCTTCGACACTAATATGTTGAGCTTCGCTTTCTTTTCTTTTCTTCTAGTTGAGATCTTGACAGGTGCGACATGAGTAAAACCTAGGCCTGCTCTAGCTGAGTCAATTGTGTAACCTTGCTCCTTCAACTTCTTTTGGGTTTCGCTAAGGCCATGCTTCCTTTCTCCTGTGACATCTGGATTAAGCTCTCCCATCGAAGAGGATAAGCTGAAGTCATAACCTGCCTTTGACATGAGCTTATAAGCATTAGGGTCAAAACCTTCTTTTGTTCTTGTGACCGGAAGAGATTCGTGTCTTGTTGCCTCTTGTGATGGTCTGACGAACCCTGGTACCGAAGATTTCGAAACGTCTGAATTATTTAACTTGGGTAAAGGTATGGTTGTCGACTCCTTCAAGAACTTCATGTCGCTTTCTCCCCATTTCCCTGGCTTTACTTCTTCTCCAAATGGGGATTGTCCTTCCTTCCGTCGGGATGATGAGACATAGCGGAGGATGGGAGTAGACACCTTCTCGTGAATCTGTCGGTGATGATCCCATTTGTCCGGACAAAGTGCTTTTTGACTTCTTCGAAACATTCTCTGTATCGAGAGGGCACTTTGAATGCTCTTCTTTTCTTGGCATGGCTTTTCTTGTCAAGTGAACCTCCACGGGAATAACTTCAGATACCACGTCTTCATCCATGTAAAATTTGGCGTCCGCGAAGTAAGACTCGGCTTCAGTAAATGGTTTGACGTCACCCAAGATTTTCTTTACTCCTCCTCCGTAAAATTTGAAACATTGATGTAAGGTTGAAGGCATTATCCCATTTTCATGCACCCATGGCCTTCCTAATAGGAGATTGTAGGAGGTCTTAGCATCAATCACGTGAAATAGGGTGTTTGACTTTAAATCGCCTATCACGAGCTCAATTCTGATCATGCCCATAGCTCTTTGTCCTCCTTGATTGAAGCCTTGAATCATGAGACGACTACGAGACAATTCGTCCATGGTGATGCCTAACTTTATCATCGTGGATTTAGGCATGATGTTCACTGCTGAACCTCCGTCCACAAGCATGCGACTAAGTTTTTGTTCTCGCACATATCCTGACACGAAAAGCGGACGATTATGTGGTTTAGATCCTAACAAGAGGTCTTCATCGGTGAATGTGATGGAAGCGCATGTTGCACAGCAAATAACATGGTCTTGAGACTCAGGCTCTAATTCTCCGGTCTTCCTTATCTTATTTGGTTGGATATCGAGATGCATTAATGCCTTTACCAATGCTACACGTATGGCTTCAGGGAGTTCCACCGCTTCTTTAATATTTGAATGCGCTGGTGGATTTTCTGCTTGTGTTGAGACCTTTCGCTCTTCATGAGTTTCATATCTTCCTTCCGAGGCATCTTCGTCATCTACCTGATAGCAAGTTGTCATATGGACTGTCTCCGTTGGCCCTCTTACGAAGAACACTTTCGGAAAGTATTCTCCTAGCATAACTGGACTTCGTGGCCCTTGGATTAATGGTCCATCTTCTTGTTCGAAGTCTCTCCTCACAATCCGTCTAGTTTTGTTCTTAGAATGTTGGTGCGAGCCTCTCTTTCGCCGCTCCTTCTTTGATTAAGCATTTTGTCGTTGAGGAATGCGCTTCGTACGAGACTTCCGCCGAGTAACGAGCGTCCATCCTTCATTATCATCAAAAGACGAGTTACCAACAAAGCCATCACCACATTGATTGTTTGGTTCGCCCACCACTTCTTTTGTACATAGACCAGTCTTCTGGTGTATGCCCCTTGTAGATTGAAACTCCGATCTTTTTGACAATACGGGCAACGGCACCGGATCAAAGGATCCAAACACAATTGTGGCAACGTTCGCCTCCGCAATTTCGTCAACATCCAACTCGATCCTTCCTTGCCTAGCGAAGTTCATAATTAGCTCCTTCAACACGAAGCACTTTTCTACTGGATGGCTGACAATTCTGTGGTATTTGCAAAATTTAGGGTCATTGACCCGGTGCTCATCTCCTCAGGCCGCTTACATTCCGCAATTCGATCACCTTCTTTCCAAAGCAAATCCTCAAGCATACCCAGACATCGGAGTCAGGAAAAGGGCACGCTTTTCTCCTCCAATTCCTTCAAGGTGCGCCGATGTCTATCTACCTCTCGGGATGACTCCATCCGTTTGACTTCCCTCTTCTTATCTCGGGTGGAGATTTTGACCGGGACAGTGTTGATTGTCATTGCTTCCTTGGTAGGCTTCTTGACCGGCTTATCTATCTTTTGTCCAAAGACTTTCTCCTTTTTATGCTCGATAACGGGCTCATGCTTTCCTCCGTGGCTGGCGATGCTTAACTCCATATCGTGGGCACGAGTGGCTAGGTCCTCAAACGTGCGGGGTTTAATCCCTTGTAGAATGTAGAGTAACCCCCAATGCATCCCTTGAATGCACATCTCGACTGCTGATATCTCCAAAAGCCTATCTTTGCAATCCAAGCTTAATGAACGCCATCGATTGATGTAATCAACGACAAGTTCATCTTTCCATTGCTTGGTATTCGTGAGTTCCATCATACTCACGGTGCGACGAGTTCTATAGAATTTGTTCAAGAATTCTCGCTCCATTTGGTCCAAACTGTCAAAGGACTCGGACTCCAAGTCTACATACCAATCAAATGCATTTCCCTTTAGGGAATGAACAAATTGTTTCACCAAGTGGTCGCCCTCCGTTCCTGTGACAAATGAGACAAGAACACGTGTACAAAATAATATTTGTATTTATGAAATTTAGGGTTACAATCTCTGTATTGAATCCTCTGATTCGATCTCCAAAATCTATAAAGACAATTTGTGTTTGATGCAAGGGTCGTAGAGACTTGATCTTGATCAAACGGGTAGCACAAGGCTTGTTTGGTGTTTGGGATTTTCTAGGGTGGAGGAACCGGCACGTATTTGTTGTGCTTGGTGGCTCTTCCAAAGTGTAGGTGAAGAATGCAGGGAGTTTTCTGCTTCTTCTTAATGCTAGGTTTTTCTGGCCCCTTCTTTCGTCTTGAGGCCTCCTATTTATAGGCCCTTGTAGGATGCTTAACCTAGATAACTTTCCCCATTTAAAACCTTATTTTGTGGGATTTTGATTTGATTTAAATCAATTCCCATAATCTGGCAATTTAACCAGATTATCTTCAATTGATTGACCTAATTAATATTTGATTTAAGTCAAAGTCAATCACGGAAGATTCTTTTCCTCAATTATGTCTTCATCTTGAACCGTTTGATGCACTCCGTCGGATGTCGCCACGTGTCACTTTTTGACAACTAATCCAATTTTGATGAGTCACACGCCACATGGGCGAATTATGGGGCTCACAATTTAATCCACCAAATCCTAATTATTTTATCATCCAATGGGATTTATTACACCAAAATTTCATTTACAACACCTCAACAAACGCAAGTCTTTAGCAGTGAAATTTGCATGATAAAACTTCTCTACAAGCTTGCAAATATCATCAATCTTAAATTCTTTAAAATCATTGCTAGAGTCCAAAGCAAAACTAAGAATAAGAAGTTCCATTGTTCCTTCATTGAATCTACTCTTTCCCTCTTCCTTATGAGACTTTAATTCCTTCCTGATTGAAATTCCCACCATTTCTTTTGTATTAAATATCTCATGTTGTAATTCCCAACATTTATTTTGTATTAAATATCTCATGTTGTGTTTTATTATCTTATTAGGTCAGAAATGTGCTAATATTAAAACAAGAAAAGACATGCACGCCTGGTGTAACATCCCACATCCACCAATGGAGAGGGATTGATGTGCCTTATATGTACATACTCACCTTCATATAGCATGAGGCTTTTTGGGAGCTCACTGGCTTCGAGTCATGGAAACTCCGGTTAAGCGAGTTGGGGCTAGAGCAATCCCAAGATGGGTGACTCACTAGGAAGTTGCTCGTGAGCTCCCAAAAACAAAACTGTGAGGGCAAAGAGGGGGGCCCAAAGTGGACAGTATCGTGCTACAAATGCGGAGCAAATCCCGGATGTGATAATTTGGTATCGAGCCACTTTGCAGTATGGTGCGAGTGTGCCGACGAGGACGTCAGGCCCCTAAGGGGAGTAGATCGTAACATCCCACATCAACCAACGGAGAGGGGTTGAATTACCTTATATGTACATGCCCACCTCCATCTAGCACGAGGCCTTTTAGGAGCTCATTGGCTTCGAGTCATGGAAACTCTGAAGTTAAGCGAGTTGGGGCTAGAGCAATCCCAGGATGGGTGACCCACTGAGAAGTTGCTCGTGAGCTCCCAAAAACAAAATCCTGAGGGCAGAGAGGGAAGCCCAAATAGGAAAATATTGAGAGTGGGGACATAATTGAGAAGGAAGATGAGAGAGAGAAGTAATAAAAGTGAAAACAAAAACTAAAAACTGAAATCAATTTGAAATTGTTTTCACTTTCAAGTTTTTGTTTTCACTTTTGTTAATGTTCTCTTCCATCCTCCCCTCTCTAGCACAAAAATGAAAACTAAAAACTAAAATTGAAATAGTTATCAAACATGCCCTTAATTTCTTCACCAAGAATCACATTATATTAGAAGGGCCATGAGGATGGGAAGGGAGAGCGACGCAAACCTTCACCAAATCAATTATATCTTTCCCAATAAGAAATGAAATAGATATTCAACTTCAAATTTTTATTATAGGATACAAAACACATACATATCATGCACAATACATACAAGATATTCCAAGAAGTGCCAACATTACAAAAGTTATACAATGTCATATACACGTACCATCAAGAATTTATGTCCATGGTTTCAGTTTCCTATCAAATATTCCTCTTCCATAAGTAGAAATGAAAATCTCAACCAAATAAATAAGGAAATTGGGACACTAGCAAGAAAAATGATTGGCTTAACAATCCATGATTGTTCATTGATCATAAAGGCCAGAAGAAGGCAACCATCATAGCGGCAATAGAGATGAAAAGGGTGGAAAGCCCTATTATCATCTTTGTTGGCAAGGATTTAAGGAAATCAATTTTTGCATAACGTGATGTAAGGATTCCCAAAAACATTAACACTGGAGTTGTGGAAGAAAAGAGCGATATAGCATCTGAGATTATAAAAAGCATAAATAACTTTTTATTATAGGAATATTGAATGCCTGCTTTCTCCATTGTTTCACCGGGGCGGTCAATCTGAAGCAAACCTGATGGTAATTATGAGACCACCTATAACTGTACAAGAAGTTGCAGTTTCTTTCATCTATCTTTCTCCTTCTTGCACCAATTCCTTATGGTTCTTGGTAAAAAGATCATGTGGTGTCATATTCTTGTCATTAAACGATTCTATAATCCGGGGTAATACAATAGTTTCCACCTCCTACATTTTTGTTGAACAAAAGATTCATATAAGGTTATTACTCTATTTTTCCCAACAACGATCGACTCTGAGAAATTTGAGAGACCATATAAACCCGAACCGTTAGAGAACAGAGGTAACAAGAACAGTAGAAAACTTGCATGCTGACCATAAAGTAACTAAATAAGACATCTTAATCCTACCTTTATTTCAATTTGTCTATTTTTTTTCCCAAAGTTGGAAGATTGAAATTTCTTTTGATTCTGGTTTTGTAGTTTCTATTAAAGTAACTACATAAGAAACCAAAAACTACTGTCAATCCATGAAATGACTCCTTTTAGCCCAAACAATTTATGTTCATTTATGTTACAATTTGTATAAGTTGAAAAAAGTGTAAATTGATATAGACTTTCTTTATATTTGTTTAATAAAAAAGTGTATCTGTCTATATGCGGATGAAATGGATTGTACTCACTACTACAATTATGTTAAACTACGACACCCAATAAACGACATTATATAAAAACTAAAAACTGCTCCTGTGTTTTATACATGATGAGTGCTATAATACCGCTGTGGTAAGGTACCACATATCGATCTTGGATTTTTTAAATTATGACGTATAGCTTATTAGAGATTCCAATGAGCCCTGGGCCGGGGGGGGGGAGCCTAGCCAAGCGATTTGCAACAGGCCTGGTCCGGCAAAGGGGGTCCACCCGCTGGTCGTTCGGCTGCCCAGGCAAAGAGCCCGAGGCAGGCGTCGACGTAGTGGCGACGCCGCAGCGCAATATTTTTTTCTTTCTCACGCCACATGGCGATCAGTCCTTCCGATCCGATTTTCATTCAATCCAACGGCTTGGAATTTTTCAAGGCAAAAAATTACGAAAAAATCGTAAAATTTTAAAAAACCCCAAAAATTACCTATAAATACCAATCCATATTCTTCACTTTTAACAACAAATTCACTTTCAACTCTAAATTTTTTTCACTTTCAAGTTTAATTATTCACTTTCTACTCAATAATTTTTCACTTTCAACTCTAAATTTTTTTCACTTTCAAGTTTAATTATTCACTTTCTACTCAATAATTTTTCACTTTCAACTCTAAATTTTTTTCACTTTCAAGTTTAATTATTCACTTTCTACTCAATAATTTTTTCACTTTCAACTCTAAATTTTTTTCACTTTTAAGTTTAAATTTATATCGGGTTTGAAAAAAAAAATTTATCCGAAATTTGAAACCGGAAATCTTATATGAAAATCTTATCCGAATATTTTATCAAAAAATCTCATCCGAAAATATTGTCCAAATTAATTGTTTAAAAATGTAACGACAAAAAATTGAATAGTACCCTTGCCATGACAACTGCCGAAGTGTAATTTATTGTAGGGAACACTTATTCCATAATAGTGTCACTTAGCTTAGCCTGCTATGGCAAGATTCCAATCAAGTGCTTTAGGACCGCGCGCTTTCATGAGGCGCCAAAAGACATTGAACTTTGTTTGCGAAGCAGCTTTGAAAACCCACGCCTCAAACATCGATTATATCACGTCCTTTCGTAAAACCCTTCTCACATCTATGAGGCAAATCTCTCCTTCGCAGCATGACAGTCACCGATCAACTTGCCTTGATCGCCATCCCATAGTACCGCTTAGGTTACCAGCTTGCCGTGATTCGCCATCTCCTCGTGACCGCCCATGCCAAAGTTACCCTTCTTCATCGCGACTCATTTTTAAGCCCCATCTGGATTCCCATCTTCCATTTCATAAGGTTCAGATTAGATCTTCTTCCTCATGGGCAAGAAAGGTACGGAGCTACTTTTCTAGGAGTTAGCTTAGGCTTCTTCAGATTTGTTGTCTAAAAATCCGATGCAGATTTTCATGATTTTTTGTTTGCAGCGAGGATATTTTGAATCCTTCAGTTCCCATGGCTCTCAGACTCTCCGAGATGCAACAAACAATTTCGATGCTGAGAATTTGATGGGAGAAGAATCTCAGGGACTGGTATTAACATTGAATTTGTGTTGTTTGTTGCCTTTGAATGCATTATTTGATGGAGCCAACATTATTGTTCATCAACTTGATAGCATTATTTATGTGCTATATTTACATTACAGTTTTAAAGGCTGTCTCAGAAATGGTTTACCGGTACAAGTGAAATGTGTGAAATTAAAGTAGAAGCAGTTGCCCCAAAACTGAACCAGAGCTTGGAAGCCTTGTCAAAGCTGAGGCATAGGCATTTGGTCAGCCTTCTTGTTACACCATAATTAACCAAGCGTGATTGAACACCAAGGTAGACATGTCTTCCTCCCTGCCAAAGGGAGATGCTCTTCCGAAGGGACAACCACCTGCCGAAGCTCCGAACTGCCAAACCTAGAACACCGGAGACACGTGTCATCATCACAGCAACTTGCACAAAGTCCCACATCGGAACTTTGTGCAAACCTCCTACCTTTACTTCCCTATAAATAGGAACAGTAACCAAGAAAATGGTAACTTCTCTCTCACTACTATCAAGTACTTTGCAAAAGTCACTCTCTGACAGCATCGGAGAGCCTTCGCCATCCCACCGTGTCCGGCTTGACGACGCTTCCTCTGTTTTTGTCTTCTGCAGTTAGCTCTCTACCGAAGGCCCAGGCCCTTCTTGCTAAGGACAACCCCTATCTCTAAGTTGACCTCCCCGAAAAGGAGCATCAACAGCTTACGCTGTCTGTGGAATCCAATACTTGAAACCCATTTTTCTCAGCCCACTGGCCTTCACCTATCCGCCCCAGCGCCTCTTCTTCACTCCACACTCAAACTATGCCTACCGAGGATAGCCGCGATGCCAGCACAGATCCTCAGAGGGTACCTCCGAGGGGACCATCACGAGGTCAACCTCCAGCCGAGGTGGAACTCCGCCGCCAGCAGGGTCAAGATGTCCCAGAGGTGTGACCATCTTCACCTGTGAATGTTGAGCCGAACACCACTCACCAAGGTCCCCGGCTTAAACTGAACGAACCAAGCCTGTGGCTCCCAACGCAGCCTACCCAGAACCCGAAAGGCACAACCAAACTAGCCTGAGCATTCCCACCATGGCCCCCAATCCAGCCTCGGGCCTAGCAAGGGTAAGGACCCTCCATCCGAGACTACTAAGTCGCGCTTTCTCCGTGATCTCCCGCCAAGGAACCGCCTCACGAACTAACGAAGGTCTACAGGGATTGCAGGATGATCTCGACTGCCGACGGACCCCTTTATCCTCGCACCCCAAGACCCAAAGGTGACACACCTAGGCCCCACCAAAGCCAACCCATGTGCTCGCTGGAAAGGGTATGGGGACTTGACGATTGGGAGCATGATTACTCGTAAGAGCGCGAGCCTTATCACACCGAGGAGTTCGATGGACTGACCTTTATCTAGCCCCCGCCACACACACCTGCACTCCAGCAATAGAGACTCTCCCCATGCCGACTGCAATGAGACTTCTTGAGAAGGTCCGACTGAGAAATGAGCAAAGAATGCAACCACCAACCACTCGCAAAGCCACGACTCCGGGCCCCATCGAATCGCATCCCACTTTTCACCAGAGAAGGAGATCCAGCCCCTCCGCATTGCCTTCTACACTGCACGGAGGATCCTCACCCACATACATTCTTTCCAGCCATGGGATGTAAGGGCTTAACTGACGCAGGGCATGTGCCTCCTCTTCCCATCTACCCTCGCGGCCCTCAATTGGTTCTGTACAGCCGAGCCCCGCACCATCAATACGCTTGGTACCGGCAAAGCTTTCTGGACCATTTCATGATCCGATCGATCTTCTACTCGCGGACGACTGCATACATGCTTCGTAGGTGAGGATGAGTTCTTCGGAGTATGCACCAGTTCACCACGAGCACGCCCGCCTTCGCAGACCGATGATCGTGCCGCCTGATGCAAGAGTGGCCTCCGAGAGTCTAACCTGCATTCTTGTCCAGCAACCTGGAACACGATGTCAATTAATGAAGCAGGTGCCGCGTACACGCCAAGGTTGAGTATTTCAACCTGGCAGGTGGTTCTGCCACCACCCGCAGACATCATCTTTCATTGATCCCCAACCTGCTTCAGACCCACCTCACCCCACCTCAACATTCTACTCCCGCCTATACCTGTGGTGCCCAAGACTCAAACGGAAGGATAACTACCAAAGATACCTTCAACAATAACAAACGGGTAGACATAACCACCACCAAACAATGGGCTAACTCAAGACGGGCAAAGCGATCGGCTCCACTTCCTTTCACCTAAGCCTGTCTCGAGGTCTCACCACCTCGAACACCACCTACGAAATGTCCCGTGCACGAGGCCCTATAATACCTAAGCCTCCGAGACCAGCAAGAAGCCCATGCCCAACACGGTGTCTTCGCTTGCTTACCGCCTCGTGGACACGACACCAATCTTGTGTCGCTCGCGCAACATCATCGGCGACTTATTCGCGAGGGAATCGGACAAGTATGTGAGCAATCTCCCACCCCCACCTAACCTCACCAACGCCGATCAACATGATCTCCACTATCGCAGTGGTCCCACCCCGCCGGAACTCCAACAACTCCATCAAACATTATGTCCGCCTCCACTTAGCGCACTGTGTCTTCGGGCCACGAGGTGGACGCTTGCCAAGACCCACAAATCAGCCGGCTCTATTACCTTCAGTGAGGAGGAAGAGCGGTGTTATCCTCCCCACGATGATCCAATCATTATCCGCTACCACATTTCTAACTTTGATGTGGGGCGATCCCGTGGACACCGCAGCTCACACTGGGCAGGATGTTTGCTGAGGCCTTCAACGAGCTCCAGGTCCCATCTCACATGCTCGACCAAGCATCACACCCCTAGTGAGTTCTCTAGTGAGGTGGTCCACCCATTGAAGCATCTATCTCCCATTTCTATCGGATCAGCACCAAATGGAGGACAATCACCACTCCTTCCTCATTATCAACTCGCCCCACACTACAATGTCATCCTCGGCCGCCCCGCCATGGCCCAAATGAAGGTATTCATCTCCACCCATATGCTGCTGCTCAAGTTTCCTACACCATGGCACAGTACGGCGTGAGACCAACTTACGCCCGCCGCTACGCCGGGCAAAGAAGGTCCACCAACCGCCAACATCGGGCGAGGCCTCGCAGAACCTGCCCCAACACCGGCTCAAGCTGCACCGAGCGCCAGAGGACCCTAGGGAGGACTGCCCCACAGCCAACTCGGAAGATCTTGAGCTGGTTACTTGATGAAAACATCCCGACCGGCAGTCGATTGGCACCTCTCTCTCACAGGAGCTTCGTCGATCTTGTCGCTTCCTTCGCTTAATTCCGAGGTCTTCGCTGGTCGTACAATGACATGCCCGCATATCACCCGAGATCATATCCCACCGGCTCAGCATTAATCCTGCCGTTCGACCCGTTCGGTAGAAGCGTCGTGCTTATGACCCAGAGCGATACGAGGCCATGAGGGCAGAGGTAGACAAGCTAACTAGCATTGGATTTATCAAGGAGGTGGACTATCCCACCTGGCTGGCCAATGTGGTGATGGTCCGAAAGGGTACGGGGCTGGCGCATGTGTGTCGACTACACCAACCTCAATCGAGCCCGCCCAAAGGATAGCTTTTACCCCGCATCGACCAGCTTAGTTGATGCCACAACTCGCCACGCTTTCAGCTTCATGGATGCTTACTCGGGGTACAACCAGATTTTCATGCATCCTGAGGACCAAGCACATACCTCCTTCATCACGGATCGTGGCCTTTACTGCTATAAGGTCATGCCCTTCGGCCTCAAGAATGCCGGGGCCACATATCGCCTCGTGAACGCATCTTCGCTTCCCGATTGGCAACACCATGGAGGTTTATGTCGATGACATGCTCGCCAAGAGTCGACTACATGACCAGCACATCCCCAACCTCTCAGCCATGTTCAGCATTCAAAGACAGATGAGGCTCAACCCCACCAAGTGTGCATTTGGGGTGGCTTCAGGCAAATTCCTTGGCTTCATGATCAGCCAGAGGGGTATTGAGGCCAATCCAGAAAAGATCAAGGCCATATTAGACATGGCCATACCCAAGACGATCAAGGACATCCAGAGCCTTACCAGCAGAGTCGCGGCCCTGACCAGATTCATCTCAAAGCCACCGATCGGCGCTTCTTCAAGGCACTTATGGTAGCAAGCGGAGTATTACCTCGGACCGCTGAGGCGACAAAGCTTTCAACGAGCTGAAGGCGATATGGGCCGGGCCCCCTATTGTCAACACTGAGCCTAGCGACACCCTCATGATCTATCTCTCCGCCTCGCCACAGCGTCGGGCCTCAGGCTCATCCAGACTAAGAACGGCCGAGCACCTGCAGCATTACGCCAAAGCCGCATAGACGCCGAGGTTCGACACTGTGACATCGAAATTGGCATTCGGTGGTCTCAAATGGCCGCTCAGCCGTTTTCAAGCTCATACCATTCATGTCTTAACCAATCAACCACTTCAGCTAGTATTGCGTAAGCCGAGACTTCGAGGCTAGTCATGGGCCATTGAGCTGGTGAATTTGATATCCACATAAACCCGCCACCACGGCGGCCAGCGTACGACTTTATATCCGACCACCAACCCCATGCCATAGCCACCCACGTATCACGATGGAGCCCACTCCCACCCCGAGCCAGTCCACGCCGACAACGGCCGCTTAGATGTAACACGTACTTTATGGACTTTGTATGTGGATGGTTCTTCCAACGCCAGGATGTGGAGCTGGCGCCTTGTTCTCATCTCTCCGTATAAGGTTGTCCCGAGTACGCCCTCGCTTCCACTTCCACGCCCCAACAATGAGGCCGAATACGGGCACTCTTAGCTGGCCTCCGGTTAGCCAAAGAGATGGGCGTCGGGCAAATTCAGATTTTCAGCGACTACACCGCCAGGCACCAAGTCAACCAGACTTCATGCTAAGGACGTGTCCATGACCTAGCCTACCTACAACATGCACGCCATCCGCTTGCAACCTTCAATGCTTATCTCATAAGCCAGGTACTACGCTCGAAGAATAGCCATGCCGATGCCCTAGCTCGCCTTAGCCTCACCATAGAGCAGGGTCTTGGCCGCAATATCCACATGGAAATCTTGGACCAGCCAAGCACGCTGACACCACTCATCTGCGCCATCGATCACAATTTCAACATGGATGGACCTCCATCCTCCAATTTTGCAGAACCGACACTACCCGACCGACGAGGCGCCGCGATTCGCTATTGCTCCGCCCGACACCGATCATTAATGGCGCCAGATAAACGCGGATTCAGTTTTACCCTACCTTCGATGCCCGACCCCAGAGGAAGGCCACTCACGCCTCCGGGAAATTCACGAAGGCATCTGTGGTAGTCATTCAGCGCCCGCCCTTATGCATAAGGCCATTCGAAGGATACTTCGCCTCACTTCACACCGATGCCCAAGTCTTCACCTGGCGATAAGTGTCGTTGGTTTGCCAATATCCCGCAACTCCCACCACCAACCTTTAACCCATGGTCACCCTGGCCATTCGCCAAAGGGGACTTGACTCATTGACCTATGCCCGAGGGCAAAGGCCAGTCGGCACGCAATGCGGCGCAACGACTACTTCACTAAGTGGTCGCCGAGGCCCGCCACCATCATCGCGCTCGCATTGAAACTTTCGTCCGCAAAATATCGTGTGTCGCTTCGCATCCCTAACGCCATCGTCACGGACAACGGCCGCAATTTGACAACGCAAAATTTAGGCAGTTTTGTTCCAATCTCAAGATAAAACTTTGCTTCGCTTCTCCACCCATCCTCACCCAATGGCCAGTGTCGGCCGTGAACAAAATTATCAAGAAAACCTCCAAGCTTGACAAAGCCAAGGGTTGCCGGCCAGAGCTACTCCCAGAGGTTCTTTGGGCTTACCGCACCACCTTCGTGACTTCAAGAGAGACACCATTTTCCCTTTCCTTGGTACCGGGCAAAGCACCAGTGAGAGATTGGCCAGCCCACATACCGAACCTCCACTTACGAGGCCGAGGCTAATGACGAGCAGTGGCCCTCAACCTCGACTTCATCGATGAGCTTCGTGACCAGTCCAACATGCGCAACGCCGCATACAAGCAGCGTGTTGCTAAGTACTACAACTCCAGAGTTAAACCCGCGCTCACAATCGGGATCGGGTCATGCGCAAGGTTTCTTGGCCACTAAGAATCCTAATGAGGGTACCCTGGGCCCTACGTGGGAAGGTCCGTATGAGATCACCAAGGTTTGCCGCCCCGGGACTTATCAGCTTCGGGATCCCAAGGGCAAAACGTTGCCTCACCCTTGGAACGCCGACCATCTCAAGTACTACTACAAGTGAACATACCTAGACCCTAGGACATTATGTTTTCTTATACCTCGGTCTCGAGCCTTGACTCAGGCCCACCATTGTACTTTCGGCCTTTCGGCACCCATCTAATAGAAATACCCGACTGGGCCCCATTTCTACTTCAGAACTTGGCACAATGCTTAAAATCAAAAGGTACCAAGCTATCATAAATATCAAAGTAACCCTCGCTTTAGGGCGGGAAATATCCATACATGTCAAAAGACTACGCCCAAATAACTAGGTACAACATAGCAAAATACAAGCAAGCCCTCAGCATCAGATGGTCGCCCGCCTCCCTCCTCAGCACTGTGTCGATCCATGGTCGACTTCTCCGCTTAGCGCCGGCACCTCCGCCTCACCTCCCCGGCGACTCGTGTATTCCTCGGCAGATGGCGTGGTCGCAAATAATGACTCCGACCGAAGGAATGGGAGGAGGAACACTACTAGTGTCGGTTTATATCCAACCCGATTAAACTCGCCACCGCTTTCCCACCCATATCGCTTCTCGACCATCGTGATCCAAAGACAAGGCTCTTGAACCTGCTCGAGCCCTCGACATTCTCCACACCTCGCACGAGCCATGCCCACGCCCTCGGTCCTCCTCCTCTCGACTCGAGCCTAGCCTCCTCCACCGCCTCCACCGCTGAAGTCGCCTCCTTCACCTCCCGCCCAACCTCCCACCTTCACCGCAAAGACATTCCTCTCCCTGGATGGCAGCTCGGGCCTCAAATGCAGAGTGTGCACTTTGGCTGTCTCTTGAATGGCGTCTAGCCAGTCCACTCTCTCTCTGCCTGGCTAGGGTAAGGTACATATCCCCAAAGGCCTGCAAAAAGGTGTGATCATAAGCATATCATAATTGCACTGATTAGAGAGTCAAAGGCACAAGAACACTTACATTGGCGGCCGAGAGCACCGTCTTCTGGATCCGATCGGAGAAGTCCGTGGCCTTGGTCCGAGCGAGCCCAAGATCAATCTTACCCCAGGCCAGGAAGGCGTTGACAAGAGGCACTTCCTGGCGATGCATGGCCAGGGTTACCTCCTTCGCCTCCCGACGAACCGAGGCAAAGTCTACATCCCTCGGTACCTGCAGGGAATAGCCTCCATCTCGAAAGCGGCACTGGGTGGGGATCTAGGTCAAATGGCGGCAGCAGCCCCACCCATGACGCTCATGGATCGAGGACTCAAGTCCCTCCGCTTTTCTCCAGCCCGCCAACCGCCATCCTCCTCCGACCGAGGCCGCTTCCAAAGAGCCTGCTGTCACTTCGGCAAGATCGCGCCCTTTGCTCGCTTCTTGGCCCTATTGGCCCTATCCTCTCCCTTCTCTCTCGCAACTCGTGCCTCTCCTCCTCATCCACCATTACCTTCGTGACGCCTCCACCACGGTCACCACCTTCTTCGACTCACCACTAAAAAGCAACACCGCAGCACAGTGAGAAGCTATACAACATCATACACATAACAAGGAGTAAGGGCGAGCTAATACTTACTTCCTTGAAGCAACCCCGACCAGAAGAAGGGCTGGGGTCACAATATTCTTCACTCACGCTGCCTCCTGGGCACCTGCTCTCACCAGCTCTATCTCTTCCTCCTCCTCCCTAGACACTAGCCTACACTTCACAGAACCTGCAAATGGACAAAGGCGTTAGTTCTAACAAACCTCAGACAACAATACATATTCATACCAACACATTCAAACACAAAGACATGAGTGATGACCCAAGACTTATAGGAAAATGGGTAGGCACATGTTTGTCGATAATGCCCAGCCAAAGACTCCAATCACCAAAGGCAAAGAACCATCGATTTCGCCACGCCTTCTCGCGACGATGGTGGTTGCCCTATAAAGTATCCTCTCCTTCGCCTTCGCGCTTGACTCGCACTCACCAAAATTGCTCAAGTTGTTCGACACCGAGCATGATGCATGAATCGCCAAGGTGGCTCCTCGCTCGCCAACCACCATGCTATGTACACCCTGCAAGATACACCGGTTGGGATTATATCGCCAGGCATAGCCCAACTGAAAGCATCATTTGCACCTCAAGGATGCAATGGTAACCTCAACCCATATTTGTACATCGCTGAGAACACCATAACGCAACCCTCGGAGGGTACCTAGCCGCTTCGTAGGTATGGGCAACCTCAACCCCACACAATCAAAAATTGATAGTCCGCCTTCAATGACTCTAGATCATACAAACTCATCATGTTTTTCTTCGGTAGTGGCACCCTATTGGGACACCCACATCAGCAGATGCCACTACCATCAGACACACACCCCGACGGCCCAGCCCGCCACTTCCACTAGCTTCGTGCCCGGGTTATCCCTAACACTGGTTTGCACAAGCTTCTAGGGCCACATAGTTCCTTTGCATCTCCTATAAGCTTCCCCCAACTCCTCGACCGCTCTTCTCCTCCAACCCTATTTCTCCACACAACCCTTCCACTACATGTTCGCACTCAGACTTTCCCCACCGTCCAAGTCCTCATTAAGGCTCACTCAAACTCTTCCCACCGAAAGCATGGGGACTTCTGGGAGCTTTGACTTTCTTTCGTAATGATCGACATCTACAAACACAAAAAGGGAAACTAAGGGCATGAAGATTGAAAACAGGAGCCTAGGCATGTTCTTAGTATGTTCATGACAGTTCATCTACGTTCATATCACATTCATGCAAAACTCAAACAAAACAGGCATTTCAATCCAGTAAGGGGAGAATGTGCACAGGCATACCTTGTTATCTCCACCCCACTTGCCGGAAATCGCCTAGCTCCCAAAAAGCACCTTTTCCCGCCTCGCCGAAATCGCTCCGCTTCCTAGATCCTATCGGAAATCGCCTCGCTTACAAAATCTTCCGAAAAAATCTCAAGTGCTCACTCCTTCAGCCCTCCTCACCCTTTTAAAGGCATATGAAGGACCCTTCGATTCTTGCTCCAAGCAATAACTCATCATACCGTTGGGATGCCTCGATTTCCACGCTTAGACGTTTCCATTTCACCTTCCCTTCTGAAGGCATGATGACGTCCACACCTTCCTTCGGAAGGCTCCTTCCGCCGCGTGGAAGGACCTCGCACCGCGGTGACGCCACACCTTCCTCTCGCAGCTCCTTTCCGGCGTGAAGGACCCCTCGCGACACGCCGATGACGCCACACCTTCCTTCGAAGGCATGATGACGCCACACCTTCCTTCGAAGGCATGATGACGCCACACCTTCCTTCCGCAGCTCCTTCCGGCGTGCAAGGACCTCGCGACACGCGGTGACGCCACACCTTCCCTTCGAAGGCATGATGACGCCACACCTTCCTTCGAAGGCTCCTTCCGGCGCGAAAGCGACCCTCGCGACACGCGGTGACGCCACACCTTCCCTTCGGAAGGCATGATGACGCCACACCTACCTTCAGCAGCTCCCGCCGGCTTGGAAGGACACCGCTGTGACGCCACACCTTCCTTCGAAGGCGTGATGACGCCACACCTTCCTTCGGGCAGTCCTTCTCGCGACACGCGGTGACGCTCACACCTTCCTTCAAGGCATGATGGCGTCACGCCACACCTTACCTTCGCAGTGCGTGCCTCGCCGGCTTGGAAGGACACCTCGCGGACGCCACACCTTCCCTTCTAAGGCATGATGATGTCACACCTTCCCTTCGGAAGGCTCCTTCCGAAGCTTGGAAGGACACCACGCGGTGACGCCACACCTTCCTTCTAAGGCATGATGACGCCACACCTACCTTCGCGGTGCCTCTCGCCGCTTGGAAGGACACCTCGTGACGCCACACCTTCCTTCGGGCATGATGACGCCACACCTTCCTTCGGGGCCCTTCCGGCTTGGAAGGACACCGCGGTGACGCCACACCTTCCTTCGGAAGGCATGATGACGCCACACCTTCCTTCGGAAGGCTCCTTCCGCTTGCCAAGAGACTCGCGTGACGCCACACCTTCCTTCTAAGGCATGATGACGCCACACCTTCCCTTCTAAGGCTCCTTCCGGCTTGGAAGGAGGCCTCGCGATGACGCCACACCTTCCTTCGGAAGGTACCGTGACGCCATACCTACCTTCTGAAGGCTATTTGGCGCAGACACCTTCGCACCCTCGCGACCAAAAAAAACAAAAACAAAAAAAAAAGGGTGTCTTCTAGTTTTCAAACTTTGGGGACTAGGGGACTACCTTCGGCACCCGCCACGCTGACACGCTTGGTTGAAATACACAACCTCTTCACAAGTTCTCAAACCAGAAGCCACTTCTTGATTGACAACTTGGGGGACTACTGTTTACACCATAATTAACCAAGCGTGATTGAACACCAAGGTAGACATGTCTTCCTCCCTGCCAAAGGGAGCTGCTTTCCGAAGGGACAACCACTCTGCAAGCTTCAACCGCCAAACCTAGAACACCGGAGACACGTGTCATCATCACAGCAACTTGCACAAAGTCCCACATCGGAACTTTGTGCAAACCTCCTACCTTTACTTCCCTATAAATAGGAACAGTAACCAAGAAAATGGTAACTTCTCTCTCTCACTACTACTGTTACTTTGCAAAAGTCACTTCTAGTGACTCAGCATCGGAGAGCCTTCGCCGCATCCCACCGGTGTCCAAGCTTGACGATCGCTTCCTCTGCTTTTGTCTTCGCAGTTAGCCCTCACCAAGGCCCAGGCCCTTCTCTTGCTAAGGACAACCCTATCTCTAAGTTGACCCTCCTAAAAGGAGCATCAACAGGGTTAATTAAAATACTCAAAGCAATTCTAATACACTGTAGTTTGGCAGATTGGAGAAAGGAGTGGCTGAAATAGCCACAGAGAATGGCTGTTACCATATATATGTATGTTTCTTTAGAAGAATTAAAGGAATCTTTGGTTTTTGAGTTCAGTATTGTTGCTGTTGGTATGGGTTGTAGGTTTGGATTTAGGTATTGATTATAGATAATTGGAGTGGTTCAGTTAAACCCCTTCTCTTACTTTGGCTCTGCTTTTTATCCCTGTTTTTATTTTCAGAAATACTTTGTTTATGGTTATCTTTTCTCAAAGCTCACACAAGATTCACTGTGCATGGACAAAAACAACACGACTGCTGAAGTAAGATTTGCGTTTGTCGAGTTTGATGTTAATTTTGCAAGTCTTGTAGAAGGGCTTGCTGTTGCTGATATTGTTACTGGGGAGGGGAATACAACAACTTGGAAAATGTGCAAGAAGACGGAGCTATGTCAACCCAAGAACAAATTGATAAAGTTGAGAATTTGTGAGCTCCTTTTTAATTATTGGTAAGAAGTATATGTGTAATAGAAAGATTGATTGACTATGTAATAACTATTGAATCTTCAAGTTTTATGAAAGAAATAAACTTTGAGTGTATATATATGTTAATAAAGCATTATAATTGGTTTTGTAGTTACAATCATTGTATAGAATCATAGGAAAAAAAAAAACTAAAACGTAACAGGTTGAGAACTTATTAGACGACATATTTAAAGATAATAAAACGATGGTTCTTTGAAAAAACCGTATGTACATATAATTAATGATCGTTTTCAACACAATACTGTCGTCTTTATATACAATCAACGACGGTTAGTAACAAAATAAGGACGTATTTACTCATAAATTACGACGGTCATTTAATGGGTTTGTAACAACAAAATTTCACCTGAGTCATTTTTGTTCATTGCTGATGGTTTATATGAAGTTTAAGATTCCTGAAGGAACATTGGTATTCGTAATTACAAACTATTATGATTTTTTTTATAAAAAAAATTTCTTTTTAAGAGTGCAGTGATAGTTGTTTTTTTCCAACATTATTCAGGTCCTTTTCCATTTAATGGCACCAATGCTAACCATTACAGCAATAGATTCCACCTGTAAACGATGTCAATGAGTTATGAATATGTGTTTCTCAGGTAATAATTTGCAGAGTTCTACGGATCTGTCGACATCAGGAGAGGCAAGTGAAACAACCCCGACAAAAACAAAGAAACTTTTCGTTACTGGTATGTTGCAACTTTTATTCATTGCATAATCACTTGAAATTGCTAAGAAGATTTTAGTTTCTGAACAGGCCTATCATTTTATACATCTGAGAAAACCCTCCGAGCAGCATTTGAAGGCTTTGGTGAGCTTGTTGAAGGTACTGCACTTTGTTTTAAAGCATAAAATGGGGTTTTCAATTTGATGGCAGTATATGCTCATTCTAATTAAATGTTTGCCTCAACAGTTAAAATAATAATGGACAAAATTTCTAAAAGGTCCAAAGGTTATGCATTCATAGAATACACCACAGAGGAAGCTGCTAGTGCAGCACTCAGAGAGATGAATGGCAAGGCAAGTTTCAACATGCTTTTCATTTTTATAAACTGATTGGAATAAATCAAACACGTAGGCGTAGTCTTTCTTGTCTTTGGTTTACATGTTTTACGTGTTTATAAAACAGATCCAACACTCTGAAGAGGAAAGCTTAGCCTATTTTTTGTTGATGATTCTTGCAGATCATTAATAGCTGGATGATAGTTGTTGAAGTTGCCAAGACTAGCCCTCCATGATACAGCAGGGCTCAGAGCAGACCAGCAACCAGATGAAAGACTGCCAGTTTCTTCCACCCACAATATCACTTCATATCATATAGTTCTTTATTTTTCAACACATCCGAAATCTCTGCTTTTAAATGGAGAAGCAAACAGCCATAGCCTCTTCTTGTTTCTTCCTTTTATACATCGCCACGTTTACAGGTTAGTGCTACAAAAACAAATATACATGTTCTTGATAATCATATATTAATTGTAGCCACAAATTATTATTTAGACAAAGAAAAATGTATTTATATTGTCATATTTACTCTTTGTCCCTTATTGCCTTTTATATATAATGGCAGAAGTTCTTGAAGCACATCATCACCACCATCGTCATAATCGTCATGCACTACTACATTTTACCATTTGCGCGACGAAGAAATATTTGTCGCGCAAAATGCATTGGGGCGACGAAAAAAATTATTCGTCGCGCATACCACTGAAAACTTGTGCGACCAAATTTGTCGTCGCACAAAATGTCTTTGCGCGACAAAAAAATTTGTCATCGCGCAAAGTGAGTTAAAAGTAGCCGGTAAATTTTTTTTGGAGCGAAACACTTGCGCGACGAGGAATATCGTTGCTTAAGACAACCTCATGCGACGGTTCTAAAATTCGTCGAGCAAAAACGGACAGAAAACAATGGGTCCCTTTATTTGGCGGTAAAAACTTGTGCGACGAAACTGTTCGTCACAAAAGACAGCTTAGCGAAGATTCAAAAATATAATTCGTCGACGAAATTGTTGGTCCCTTTATTTAAGGGTAGTTTGGAAAGATATTGGGGTTTCCTTAGAAATTTTGAAATTTTAAATTAAAAATTGGGGTGAACTTAGAACATAGGGTGAACTAAGAGAAGTGTGAGGTTTAAATAGAAAATCTCTTGTTTAATAAATTTAATGAATTAGACTTGGAGTAAAGAATGACTAGTTAAAGAGTTGGGGTTGTTAATTGTCAGTCTTTAAAGTAGTTGGGGGGCTTTTGTCTAAGTCTTTGTTCACATGTGGATATCAGAAATCTCAGCAAAGATTTTTCGTAACAAAACATATTTTTAAAATCTGAATTGATACACAATATTCAAAAAGTACTTGATTCAAAAAGCAAACAAAAGACTGAAATTTCAAATTATTCAAAAAGTATCATTGTCGATGATGGTAGGTACTAGGTAAGGTCCAGCATTTGGATCTGGGTTTTGGAAATAGTCCTTCCTTCTTGAAAAGAGTGTTGCAAAGGTATCTTATGCTTCCTTTGGTGTTTTGGCTTACCTTATGTGCTCCAACATTTCTTCTTCAATTATTGTCTTTAGGGAAAACATGGCTTTACCTGCTTTGATCTTCCATTTACGCAAAATGTCTCTATTATCTCTTCACGGCTATCTAACCTCATTACCCTCGACGACATCCCAAAGATCTTGACCTTGCAAATAATACTCCATACATGTCGCCCACGTGTTGTAATTTTTGTTGTTGAGCTTTGTGATTCCTCCAACTACGTGAAGATCACCCACTGTGTCGGCAGAATTTCAGCTGTACCAAACAAGCTTGATTTAAAGATGCAAACTTGTAGAGACAAACTCCTCATGACTCAAGGAAGTTCCTGCAGAATCAGTCCTTGATTGTCCCGCTCTGATACCAATTGTTAAGAAAATTAGAGTACACAACTCTAATATAGACTTGTTGGAGACAAAACAAGTAAAGAAATTACTTTTATTAGACTCACGAAATATTACAAGAAGACAACTCTCAAGAAAAAACACACACTTTTTAGAATCTGACACTCTTTCTCACTTACTAAAGGCAAACTCTAAACCACTTAACTCTAAAGCTTACTATCACTCAACTTCTTGACTTCTTAATTGATTACATTAATAAACTTCATGCCTATTTATAAAAGTAGTAACCGACTTATGTAAGTAGGCTTTATATAGTTAACCGACCTTGACAAAACATCCCAGCCACATGTTCAACCGACCTTGAAAATATCTTGAAGGTTGTGGGCTGGGGTTGATATTTTTTAACACTAATCTCCTTAGTCACGGAAAAAGCATCGGGCCCGCACGAATTTTGGATTGCGTGCAAAGCCCTGGAAGTCTTCTCCTCGAACTGACAAGCGTTTTCTGGTTTAGGACGTTCAGCTGTACCCTACACTACATCCCAAAGGCCTCTAGCCAACAAGTAATTTTTAACCATGCACTCCAGTACTCAGTTATCTTCGTTAAGAACTTCCACAATAATTGCATCGGCAAGAGCCACAGGTTTCACCACTCTTACTGATACGAGCGGCTGAAAGCTGACCCGGCTTGCTATTTTTGTTGTTTTTATATTTAGGTCTCAGATCAAAGTTTACAACTCAGAAGAGTAAAGGATCTCATCTTAAAGTAGTGTTGGGGGTTGAGTGCATTAAGAATCAGGCCTGTTCTTTTCAAGCATTCTTTAAGTACTTACATTTGTTCTTTTTCTTTATCTGAGTATACCAATATTCCATCTATTACTTATATACCCAAAAAAATTAAAAGAGAAAAGGAAAAAATTCCAAAGGAATTGAGATTACGAATCATGAAAACTTCAACGACTAAATAAATAAATAAACCATGTAGCTTATGTACACCATGTAGTTTATGTGTTTTTATTTCAGCATTCACCACCAGTAAATAAATAAATAAATAAATTGCTAACAGAAGCCAACTCTATGGATCAAATATATTGAAAAACTTAAGCTGATTCTGATTTGTTATTTTTCCTATTGCTAGGGTACTGAGGCTTTCACCTTGTTCTTTTCGTTGCTCGATCTTCGTATGTAACAGGCAGAGCTCAAAACAAAGTCAAACAACTTCAAGACTTGATCCCAAATTATTTTCTCACACGCTTTTCTTCACCAAGAATCAACAACATATTATCAGGGAGGGTGGGGAGGGGAGCGAAGCAAAAGCTTATCCAACAATTATATCTTCACAAGAACAAATAAAATACATATGAACTTTCAGTTTTATTATAGGATGCCAAACACATACATGGCATGGACAATGCATACAAGCTTCTTAGAAGTTACAACATTACCACTTATACGTACCATCAAGAAATTATGTCCATGATTTCACTTTATTCCTATCAAATATTGCTCTTCCAAGTAGAAGAATTTATGCCCTCGATTTCACTTTCCTGTCAAATATTCCTCCTCCATAAGTAGAAATGTACATCTCAACTAGAAGTGGAAATTGCATCCAAATAAATAAGGTGACTGGAATACTAGCAAGGAAAATCATTGGAATAACAATCCACGACTGTTCATGGACCATAATGAAAAGGGTAGAAGAAAAGGCAACCATCATGGCGGCAATAGAGAAGAATAGTGTGGAAAGCCCTATTATCATCTTTGTTGGTAAGGATTTGAGGAAATCATCTTCTGCATAACGTGATGTAAGGATTCCCAAGAACATCAACACTGAAGTTGTGGAAGAAAAGAGAGATATTGCATCTGAAACTATAAAAGCCATAAACAACTTTTTATGCAGGAATATTGGGAAGCCTGTTTCTCCATTGTTTCCACCGGGAATTGTGAATGCTGCAGCAAACATGATGGTAATAATGAGAGCACCTACAACTGTACATGAAGATGCAGTTCCTTTCATCCATCTTTCTCCTTCCTTCACCAATTCTTTGTGGTTCTTAGTAAACAGCTTACATGGCGTCATACCGTCGTTATTAGTAGAGTCTTTCGTCCGGGGTAATACAATAGTCTCGACCTCCTACATTTTTGTTGAACACAAATATTCATATGAGTAAAAGATTATTACTCTATTTTTCCAATAATTCCCTCTTGAATCTTTGAAATTTGAGCGAAGCCATACAAACCCAAACCATTAGAGAGCAGAGGTAACAAGAAGACTAGCATGCTGACCGTAAAGTAAGTTGAATAAGACATCCTAGGGCCGACCTTTATTCCAATTTTTCTTTTCATTCTGCATTTGAAGTTTCTATTAAAGGTTATAGTTTAACTCGTGCTATTTTGCTCTAGTTTTCGATTAGAAAATGCGTTTGAAGCATTAGTTTTAAATATTGGAATGAATAAACTAAAAGTAACTGTGCTGACCACCTTTCCAGAACATCTACAACGGGCTCCCTAAATGACCTCCTTAGACAAATTTTAGGGAAAAACTGAAAAAATACAACTCCAACCATACTCCCTGTCCACCTCCTAAAATATGGAGACTTCTAGGAGCTCCTAAATTTGAGAAAAGAGAAAGGACTCCTAGTGGCTCTTTATAATTTAACTATGCTTTATTTTATGAATATTTTAAACCTTTAATTAATGGTAACTATTTTGTATGTTATTATTTTTATAGAGATAGACCAATTAAAAGATAGTTATAGCATAATTGGAGTTAAAATTTTATAGAGAGCTTCTAAAATAATGTTTATATGTGTTTAGCTAAATTTTAACTAAAAAATAGAGAGCATGATTGTCGATTCTCTTACACTTTTTGTAACGAAAACATGCTCTTACACTTTTTGTAACGAAAACATGCCCTCAATACACAGCATGATTCTAAAATAATGTTCAATGACTCATTTCAGCCCAAACAATTTATTTTCATCTATGTTACAATTTGTATAAGTTGAAAAAGTATAAAGTAACTCCGATTTTCTTTAATTTTTTTAAGACAGCATCCGTCTATCTGCTGATGCAATGTAATGCAAATGATGTTGGAAAAGCCACAATTTTTCAAATGAATATGGATGAATGATGTAGAGAACAAAGATGAACCCATATGCTTTTATTGATTGCGTGCAGGCCTTCATTTGGATATGCGCATAAAGCTCGAGGGCAGTTTGAAATTGGTTTGGTTACACTTAGAGCACTTCGTTTATACCAAAACAAGTTTGACACCTTCATGAACAAACCAATAGCAAACCAAAAACAAAGAGAAAAAGTTCGAATAATATTATATTTTACACACCAAGGCGGAGCCAGAAACATAGATCATGGGGAATAATATATAAAAATTTGAAATCAGTTATTTTTGTCTTTTATAAGCATATGACATGTAATGTTAGAAAGGGTCTTTAAAAGGGCATATATATGAAAGCTAATTCATAAGAGAGAAAAAAAAAAAATTACTATGAATTATATAGAATATGTTCTGACCTTAAACCATTGCAGTTCTCTCTGCATTTGCAAAGCTGCACCTGAGATATTGTCGAGCTTTGCCAATGGGGATAGCATCCCGGTCATATGTAGGGAGCAATTGCCATAGTTATCTCCAAAAGTTCCAATCAATGTTCTTTTTCTTTTATTGAGTCTATAAATAAGGCTATAAATTTTTTCTTGGCGACATTCAATTGCAAACTGAAAGGGGTCCCTTCCCATTTGGTTCTGGATCCACATGAGATCTGGTCTTGCTTGCAATACACTGTCAGTAAACTCAAACATCCCTTTCTCGATAGCTCTGAAAATTGCTTTACGTACATAATCATTGCTACGTGAATGTTTTATCAATTCACACATGTGATGTAGGAGTTCAAGTGATTGAATATGGCCCTGTTTTATTTGGCGTATGCGGTTGATTCCTAGGTTGGCATTGAAAAAAAAAACATGTCATACCACTAATTCATGAAAAATTTTATTGCTAAAACAATTAATGGAGAATAAAGAAAAGATGAAGAAAAAAAAAAGATTGTAGCATACCCAAACGTTCAAGGAGATTTGATTTCAAACCTTGCAAGAGACCTACCACTGCAATGGAAATTCAAAATCTAAATATAAGATGGTGAAAGCTGTATGTATCTCTGTTAATTAGATGATGACAAAATGTGTAAAAGGGAAGAAGTATTAGCTCACTTGAAAAGTTTCATAAAATGGGTGCAAGGAATATTTAGATCCATACATGGATGCGAACATGTATGTATAGTGGGCTGGGCTGAACCCTTATCCCACTGGTTGTTGCATCCGGAAAAACAAGCGGGCCACGTGATACTGTTCTGGGACTCCAACCCTCGCAAAATATGTGCGGCTTTTCGCCTGCTCGCCGATATTCGGAGCACGAGCACGCACACAACTTTTCAGTTATTTTTTCTAGACGATTGTTCATCCGCACGTCTTTTATATAGTTGTTGATGTAACAGCTTTCAAAATTAGATGACTAGGTTTTGAATAATTCTATATATGTTTTTTTTTTTTCTCAAAATCAATGTAAAATTTCAACAGCTAGTTTTCCAATTATCCAAAATTGCAACTCCTTTTTTGTTTTAATCTAATCATATTTTCCCTATAAACACCCAATTAATTGCAATAAAAAAATTCACCACTCTTTTTCCATTTGCTCAAATTTCAAGGACATTTAAATTTAGTTAATTAAATTCTTGAAAACAGAAAACTCAATTCAGCTCCATATTTCGCTCACATATGTGTTTAATAATATCATTTCAGACGGTAATGTGGGCAAATGGACATATGAATGATTGGTGTGTGTCTGAAGGAAGTTCAGGTTTCACCCCAAAATCAATTTGCAATGAGGAGGAGTAGCCCAATACCTTATAAGCCCTTGCAAATTTTTCTAACTTTCCAATGTGGAACATTTTCACATTCACATTCTCACAGTGTCTCATTCAGGCTCGACAGAAGCTTCCTCCATATGATATGCACGCGATGTGGAAAATTATACAAGCAATATTTATATTGTCCCAAATAAATTCTTGATGCCATTTCCAGGCAGGACCCTTGATAAATGCAAACCAAGTTTGAAGGATGTTGAGAAGGTCTCTCAATATCCTTCCAATACTTCTTGCATTTTGGACATAATTGGCGAGTTTGCCCGCATGTAAAGCCCAACGACCACACCCGCTCCATGTTACCTAATATGTATTGTCTACGTGTTAAGCTAGAAAATTCGCCACACATGCCAGAGCATGTGAGAATGTGAAGGTGGAAATGTCCTAGAAAGCTTAAAAACCTAGCAATAACTTATGAGGAGTTTGGTGCAAATGTCCCATCAAATGGTAATACAAAATGAGTATGATATGATAGGAGTGCAGCTAACGATGAAGGGAATAAACTTATGCATCAAGAAGAGATAAAGGCCAGTTAGATGAAAAGACGAGGAAGCTTTCAACATTTTCAAAATATGCAAAGCAAAAGAACCAATGGGAAATGATGGAGAAGTAGGAAACTATGCCACCATAACAGCCCCTTGTGGCTCATTCATTGATAAAAGGGATATTAATTGAAATGTCACCTGAATTTATACCTTAGTTTTAATTTGTCACCTGAAAAAAAAAAATTTAAGTGAAATGTCACTTGAATTTTTCAAAATCCAAGATTTGTCACCTGATTTTAATATCATCCAATTTTCCAACTATTTTCAAGGGTATTTTAGTCTTTTTATTTTCAAAAGTATTTTTAAAATGGAAAAATCATTATAAAAAAATTATGAAAAGATCCTTGAAAATTATAAAAATTATATATCGTTTCACATTTAACCCCCAGCCATTTTTACATTTAAGCTTTATTTTTTTAATAATAATTTTTTCCATTTTAAAATATCCTTGAAAATGAAAAGACTAAAATACCCTTGAAAATAGATGTAAAATTGGATGATGTTAAACTTAGGTGACAAATCATGGATTTTGAAATAGGTGACATTTCACTTAAGTTTTTTTTTTTTTTTTTTCATGTGACAAATTGAAACTAAGGTATAAGTTCAGGTGACATTTCAACAAATATCCATTGATAAAAAAATCTGTAAAATTATATCTTCATTATGTTTATGTTACTATTTTTATTTTCAGTTAGTATGAGGAACTAAACCTCTAAGCCCTAGGATAGAGATTGAAGCACTAACATAATTTTCAAATTTTCAAATTACTCCGTTTCATGCTATTATGGTTCTTGTGATGCCATGCTCTCTTCAATGTTAATCGATTCCTTTATGTTTAATCGAAGTAAGCGCCATGCCCAAAAATTGGTATGGTTAAGGGGAGGGAGGCCCTAAGAGATGTCATTAATTAGAGCTGTATTAATAAGTATTAATAAGGGTGATTCCACTGTATGGTATAAATGGGTTGAGAATTTTGTACAGATGTGGTAGACTCTTAGACCTGTCCCTGAAAGCCTTAATGTCGGAGTTGGAAAGTTCAATGACGCTGGACAAGATAACATGGATACCATCCTTTCCTGAACATATTGGCTGAGGAAGTGTGTATGGAGGATGATGTTAGAAATATATGCATATTTGTGTAAATATAAAACGGATTAAATACGTTCAATTAAAACAATCACAATTAACAATGGCACTACTACAAAATAACCCTTGCGCGACCAAATTTTGCGCGACGAAAAAATTATTCGTCGCACAAAGTCACTTTGCGCGACGAAACACAAAACTTCGTCGCTAAAAACCTTGCGCGACCAACTTTTGCGCGAAGAAAAATAATTCGTCGCACAAAGTGACTTTGCGCGACCAACTTTTGCGCGACGATAATACGTCGTCGCGCAAAGTCTTAAGCAACCAAATTTTGCGCGACCAAAAAAAATTTGTCGCGCAAAGTCGCTGAGCGCCGGAAAAATTGTCGCGCAAAGAGCCTTTGCGTGACGAAAAAAAATTAGTCGCCAAAGCTACTTTGCGACGAAAATCATTTCGTCGCGCAAAGCTACTTTGAGCGACGAAACAACAAAAATTCGTCGCGCAAAGTCTTTATAAAATAAATTAAAAAATATATTTTTTAAAATCTTTGTTAGAAAAATATATTATTGTTGTTTGGATTGGGTTTTTGTTAGAAAATATAATTTTGTTAAATATAACATAAGATTTTGTGGTATCCACTAGTGTAAATATTCTAAATTGAAGATCAAATTCAGTAATTGTATTCATATATGGTAAAAGAGTATAGCGGTAAAAAATCATCACAATCGGAGTTAAAATAACCGTTAAATCATAATTTTTCATTTATAACCGTCGAAAAGTTTTGTCCCGTTACTTGATCTCTGAATGTTTATTTTTTCCGATTTTTGGCGTATATGATCTGAAAGTATAAACAAACAAGTTTGACGGTTGGATCGTTCAAACTAGTTTCGTAGAATGCGTATGCCATCAAAACAATATATTCACTAACAATTATAAGAGTTTATTTATACTTTTGTTAAATATAACATAAGATTTTGTGGTATCCACTAGTGTAAATATTTTAAATTGAAGATCAAATTTAGTCATTGTATTCATATAGGGTAAAGGAGTGTAGCGGTAAAAAATCATCAAAATTGGAGTTAAAATAAACGTTAAATCATGATTTTTCATTTATAACCGTCGAAAAGTTTTGTCCCGTTACTTGATCTCTGAATGTTTATTTTTTCTGATTTTTAGCGTATATGATCTCGACGTATAAACAAACAAGTTTGACGGTTGGATCGTTGAAAATAGTTTCTTAGAATGCGTATGCCATCAAAACAATATATTCACTAACAATTAAGAGTTTATTTATACTTTTGTTAAATATAACATAAGATTTTTTGGTATCTACTAGTGTAAATATTTTAAATTGACGATCGAATTTGTTCATTGTATTCATATAAGGTCAAGGACTGTAGCTGTAAAAAATCATTAAAATCGGAGTTAAAATAACCGTTAAATCGTGATTTTTCATTTAGAACCGTTGAAATTTTTTGTCCCGTTACTGGGTCTCCGAATGTTTATTTTTTGTAATTTTTGGGGTATACGATCTTGAAGTATATACAAACAAGTCTGACGGTTGGATCGTTGAATAATGTGTGTATATATATACATACATATATATATATATATTTACTTATTAAGTAGCTTTAAATTTATTTATTTTGTATGTATAACACTTAAGAAATTGGTATATACATTTATTCAGTAGCTTTAACCTTATTTATATTTTAAATCGTAAAAAAAAATAATTTTATTTTTTATTATTCATAACAATTATTTTTATAAATATCGTGCAACGAACCAATTTTTCGTCTCTCAAAAGTTTGCGCGACCAACAATTCGTCGCGCAAAACTCTAAAAATTTGGGCGGGTACCAAAAATGGGACGCGGGATTTTAAAAAAATTTAGACTTTGCGAGACCAATATATATTTTCCGTCGCGCAAAAATTTGGTGGTACCAAAAATGGGACGCGGGAATTTTTTTATATAATTTTTTTAGACTTTGCGCAACCAATATGTATTTTTCGTCGCGCAAAAATTTCAAATTTTGGGCGGTATCAAAAATGGGACGCGGAATTTTTTTGACTTTGCGCGACCAATAAAATAATATTGGTCGCGCAAAACTTTAGACCAATATTCCAGTATTCGTCGCGCAAAGTTTTGCGCGACCAATTTTTTCGTCAAAAACTTTGCGCGACCAACAATATCGTTCGTCGCGCAAAGTGATACCGTTTTTAAAATGAAAATAACTCCACCATTTTCTCTTTCCCTCTCCCCAAATCCCACTATTTCTCTCACACTCACTCATCTCACTTCATCTCTCATCATCTCTCTCTTCACTATCTCTCACTCTCACTCACTCTCTCATCTCTCTTTTCACTATCTCTCACTCTCACTCACTCTCTCATCTCTCTATCACTATCTTCTCTAATTCTCTCACACTCACTTCTCTCTCTCATTCTCACTCACTCTCAATCTTGCCAAAAGGTAGATTCTCTCCAAATTTTAATTTTTTTTCATTAATATGTGTTTTTGGAGTTAGTTTTGAGTTTGTGTGGGGTTTGGGGTTGAGTAAAGGGGAGGGATTGGAGTTTGGGTTGGATTTGTTGTATAACAATTTTAGGGGAGATTATCCCTTTTTTTATGTATTGTACTTTGTTAATTTATGTGTATATTTTGAATATTATATATATATTTATTGGATAATTTGATCAATATTTTTCATATGTAAGTTTATTTTGAATATGTCAATTTAAATTAAAGTAATTAAATTAAATTTAAAAAGTAAAAATTTGAATAAATCAATATAATTAAATAAATATCAATTTAAATTAAAGTAACGAAAAAAATCATACAATTAAATTAAATTTAAAAAGTAAAAATTCGAAATAATTAATATAATTAAATTAATATTAAAGAAATAATAAAACAAAAAGTCAAAAACCAAAATATTTCGTCGCACAAATAATTAATATAATTAAATTAATATTTCGTTACTCAAAAATTAGAAATAATTAATATAATTCAATTAATATAAAACCAAAATAATAAACAAAAAGTCAAAAACCAAAATATTTTTTTTATTTATTTTTTTAATTTTTTCGTCGCAGAAAACTTTGCGCGACAAATATTATTTCGTCGCAAAGTCGCTTGCGCGACCAATGTTTTTCGCGCAAAGTCACTTTGCACGACTAATATTTTTCGTCGCGCAAAGTCTTTCTTCACGATCTTTGCGCGACGGAATCTGCGCGACGAAGTTTCTGTCGCACTAAAATTTGTGCGACTACAATGTATTTTGCGCGACGAAATTCTCTTCGTTGCACAAAGTGTAAATGTAGTAGTGTGGGTAGATTAAAGAAGAAAAAAAGTTTGGCCTGTGAACCCAAGAGAGACACGATAAACGCTGTCCTAAAGCCGTATATGTAACATTTCACATCGACCAACGAAGAGGGGGTGATGTGCCTTATATGTACATGCTCACCTCCATCTAGCAAGAGGTTTTTTGGGAGCTCACTGGCTTCGAAGTCATGGGAACTCTGAAGTTAAGTAAGTTGGGGCTAGAGTAATCCCATGATGAGTGACCCACTAGGACGATGCTTGTGAATTCTCAGAAACAAAACCATGAGAGCAGAGGGCGGGGGCTCAAAGCGGACAATATCATGATACGGCGGAGCCAATCCCGGAATGTGATAATTTGGTATTAGAGCCACTCTGCCATATGGAGCGAGTGGGCCGACAAGGATGTCGAGCCCCTAAGGGGGGTGGATTGTAACATCCCACATCGACTAATGAAGAAGGGATGATGTGTGCCTTATATGTACATGCTCGCCTCCATCTAGCACGAGGCCTTTTGGGAGCTCACTGGCTTCGAAGTCATGGGTGACCCACTAGGAAGTTGCTCGTGAGTTCTCAGAAACAACGGCAAACGGGAATGCCAAGTGTTGATCGATTGCCTATGAAATAGATAAAGAGAATTGTATGAGATGGAGAATGATGAGTATGATTCATATATGAAGTATGAGAGTAATAGAGAATTGTTCGTACTCTGTTATGAATGAGGAGTTCTTTATTTATAAGACTCCACACACCCTTTTATAAAGTCACGTCTATTGGGTCAACAAATATGACTCTTAAAATAAATAATCATTACTATTAAATATATAACAATAATAATAAGTTTTGAATTTTAATAAAAGAAAACAAAATAATAAATAACTAACAATCCCCCGCAAGATTCAAAACTTCATAAGGAATAGTCAAAATGAAAAACAAGTAAAGATGAGGAAACTTGGGCAGTTTGTATACCGCGCAATGGGTGTAGGTGTCTTCCAGACTTGAACCTACACTTAAGGAATCATTAGTGTGACCAACTTTCATCTGAAGGAATCATAGTGAATTATGTCTTGAACTAGACCCCTTTGAGCAGGTTAGCACTATTAATGTCCATGTGCTTAATCTTGATTATCATGAAAGTTATTATAGAACAACCCAACTCTCACAGATGATTGATGATGGGCTTGTCCATGGCTTTTTCCCCCTTCCCCTAAATTTTAATCTTCCCCAAGTTTTTTATTTGGAATGTGAGAGGTGCTGGGGTTGACCAATCTTCTGGTACAATTAACGATTTGAAGAAATTGCATCATTTTGACTTCTTTGTAGTTTTAAAGCCCATAATTAGCGGGGTCAGAGCGGCAATGGTAATTGCGAAACTTCATTTTTAAAGGAAAGAAGTGTGGAGGCCGGTGGGTTCTCCGGACCGGAGGAATCTGGTTTCTCTGGAATGAATCTAAGATCAGGGTGCAGCCCATTGTTCTCATGAAGCAAGCTATTATTATATTGATTTCTTAGGTGGGTCACTCAGGATTTGCTGTTGGCGGTTGTGTATAGGAAGCCCTTGCCCTAGGAAAAGAGATTGTTTGTGGAGGCATCTAATTGATGATGGTGCTGCCTACACTTTACCAAGGACCATTATTGGAGATTTTAATGAGATTGCTTTGCTCAGATGAGAGGAAATGCGGAAGTGATCGATGGAAACCATGTAGATTTCCTCATTGGATTCAGGCTCATAAAATTATGGACCTTGGATTTATTTGCAGCCCTTTCACCTCGATTGATAAAAAGGATAATGGTAAAACTATTTGGAGAAGGATTGATAGAGGAATTTCTAATACTTCTTGGATGATTCCCTTTTTCGAGACTTTTATCAAGCATCTTCTAAGAATAAAATCTGACCAAAGCCCCCTACTACTAAATCTGCTGTGAAATTGGCTTACCATTGATGAAAGAGGAAGCAGGGAATTAAGGGATTGCATGAGATGACTAGCAAGGACTGAGAAGAAATCACAAGACGGAGGAGCTGTGTTCAGGAAACTGGTCTTTTGGCCATCCGATCAAGAGCTCAAGCGTGATTTCTACTCTAAGTGACCGATCGACACGTGAACAGTGTCGCGCACTGGTTTGGCGTTGTCGTCGTGTTTTGATCTGGTTTCCTATTATTTTGGGGTCTTATAGCCTAATTTGTAACATCCTCGATCCAATTTAATTATTTTATTCAATTTATTTCTATTTGTGAAATATAATTTTGCCCCTTTGGGTAGGGTCACTTCAATCACTTTTTAACCCAGATCGATTTTAAGGAATTGAGTGACACTGTTGTTTTGAGCTCGCAGATACGAGTTCGTAAACATGTGGCACGCTCAATTCCGAGTTGTGACGAGCCTGTAAAGGTCAGAAAATCGAAATGACGATTTCCACAAAATCACTGAATTGCACGAGACTACTTGAAAAAAAATTCTCTCTCTCTCTCTCTCTCTCTCTCTCTCTCTCTCTCTCTCTCTCTCTACCCAACCTACCCCATTTCTCCCATTGAAAACCTAGCGATAAGCGGCAACGTCGACTGGATTTTGGGCTGACTTCCATTCTCGTTCTGGCAATTCCGCCAACGGTTTCTATTGACCAAGGTACAAATCTTTATCCTTTCCTTGTGCTCTAGATGTTGGTATAAGTTTCTAGGATCGATTTTATGATTTTAGAGTTCATTCAAAACATCCACTTAGGGCTCACGGTTTGGGTTCAATCCGGCTAGCTCAAGCCACTTTTTGGCTGGGTTCCAAGACCAAAAGTGATTCCCCTAGTTGTGGTGGTTCTATAGTTATAGGTATTGGTAGGTGATTTGGAGTTTTCCGATCCTCGGAAATTACTCAAGACACCCACATGTTGCCGGCACGTGGGACCCATTGTGGCGGCTCTAAAGATTCCAAAATACTCTTGTAGTCTTGAGAAATATAGTATGCTTGGACTAACAATTGGATATCGTTTGACCATCGAATGGATATTACACCTTTAGGCGATATTCGAGTTCTATAGGTTTAGATCGTCCGATTGATCCCATTTTCAAATATGTCATTCCTCGTATCTCTAGGATCATATAGGAGTTGGTTGATTGAGAATTGGAGTCCCGGATACTTTGAATTAATGAATTTTAGGGTTAAGAACTAAGTCGACGTCTGTTCATGCGATCGTGAGTGATTCGACCCCTCGATCGAGACGCCTTACGTAGACCTTGTTGGACTTTTAGGAACGTTTCGGACCTTAAATCGGAGGTTGTGGGCTTCGCGGGACCAATTAATCAAATTCTACGATCGGGGTCAAACTGACCGTTGGATTGTGACAAGACTTCTAGGATGGGTTTAACTTATGATTTTGGACCAATAGGAATTGTATTACAACAAATTGAGGTCATAGGCCCTACAAGCCCAGTTGACTTAGATAGTGGGCTTTGTCTACTCGATTGAGGCCATTTAGTAGTTGTAATTGTATTTGAGGTTTGTTTCTAAATTGGTACTATGCTTTGAGAGCTTTTTATATATAAATGTTTATGAATTATTATGCAATCTCTTTTACTTTCCTAGCATGGTATGTTATGTTTAATTGTGTGTGGAATTGGGAATGACTTGGATAACCGAGTTTTGGCATGAATAAGAAATTAATTAAATGCCTAATTATATGTCTATATTTAAATATATGCTCGATGGCTTGAAATCAATGAATTATGAATACTAGTTTTCTAAAAAGTATGTTGTGCATAAATGATTTTGAATGAGAACGTAATCTATTTTTTGATTTATTAGATTATGGAAAGTATGGTCTAATCAGATTATGGGATTAGTGTGACATGAGGATTTCCGAGAATATATAGTCATTATTATTATGGGTATTATTATTATGGTTCTTATTATTGTTATTATTACTATTATTGTCGTAATCATTATTATGTATAAAGGTTTGCATGTTGAGTGGGAAGTGGGGATATATATATATTATTGGAAATTTGGTTGTGGGTTGAGTTTTTATTATATAATTTTATGACTTTGTGTTTTGGGATTTGGGATAGTCGTTTTGAGTTCCAGTCGCACGGGCGTTGAGGATTCCGTCGTGCGTGTCTGGGAAATGTGTATATGTAAAGATAAAGGTATAATGGGAACAACAGTGGGAGAAAGTCAGTATGAGTTTTATATTGTTATTTATGGTGGGATTTTTCTTGAGTATGTGAATTAAGATTACTCTGCACAGGCTTTAGCATCTTCACGTAAGGTTTGATCTGAAACTTGGTTTCGACTGATTTATTGGACTTGTATGCGATTAATATCTTTACTGGAAGAACTACGTATGGCTTGATCCCTCAGTAAGTGTACGTAGACAACCTAGGTTAACTTAGGTGCAGCCATGTTGTAAACTGTGTGATTTGTGCTCGAATTGCATCAAAATTTATCATTGAATATGTTATTCGTTATTGAGTCTTAAACACAAAGTGGTTTGCGATTAAGGTTTAGACTTCTCTTTGTTTTGGTGGGCCCGGAGCCAATTGAGGTTTGAATTATATTTTGTGTAATGAAGCCTGAGCCATTTTAGAATTTCTTTTGATGATGGTTGGAATGTAGACCTTGCTTGCAAGAAGTGGGTGAATTTGTTATGGATGTTTGCAGGTACGTTCATTAAGGGGTGACATTTAAGGGCCAGAGGCCTAAGTCGTAGTTGTGTGCTTTATTTCTTGTGCGTGCTGAAATTTGGGAAGATTGAATGTGTTTTTTTATTTATTTTTAAAATGAGAAAATTTGGAAAATGCTCAGTTTTTAGGAGAGACTTTGCCGAAATTTCGGTAGATGTCTTGCTCCTTTTTTCTTAATTGTGCGTGGTGAAGGGTTAGATTAGTTAGTGGGCCCGACATCGTTTGGATGTAGGAAGGGAAGCAGAATTTGACGCGAATTTCAAGGGGGATTCGAGTATGGTCCTGTCATAATTTAATAGGGGTTTAGTTTCCTATTCCTAGTTAACTTGTAGCTCAAGTTCTATGAATTATAAATAGGACTTTTAGGGCTAGGTTAATTAGGAGAAGAGATGAGAAAATTCAAGAGTGAGAATTTTCGAGAGAGACATAAGAAAATTCAAGAGGACAAATTCTTGGGTGTTTACAAGGGCGTCAAATGATTTGGGCAAGGGTGAGAGAAAAAAGAGCTATGGTTCTTGTGAAAGATAAGGGGGTTCTTTATTGTAACCAGAGTTGTTCTTACATACTAGTGAATTTCTCGGGTGTATCACCAAGAGGATGCAGGCACGAGGATGAATCTCTATAAATCTCTTGTGTCCTTATGTATCTCTCTTTGTGGTGTGTGTGATTTATTCGAAAGGGGTTTGTGTATCGTCGCATAGTTCATTAACAACAAGGTCTTGGAGTGTTTTCGCACAACTCAACACTAATTGTTGTACAGAGTCCACTAACTGTCCAAACCATACACGGATATTGTCCCCACCTTAAACCCTAAACCCCACTAGCCTACTCACCTTTCTTCACCAGTCCAAGCATCCAAGCATTTTTACTTGTGTTGCCTTCTTGAATATGCCTCATCATTTGGCCAGCGGGCTTATAGGTCAATGGGGGCCAGCCCGGCCCGGCCCATTATGGGCTTTGAAATGGCCTGAGCCCTCCTTGGGCTCGGCTAGGTTTGGGCTTGGGTGTCGAAGCCCAGTCTGGTCCATAGGCTCGGCCCGATTAAGCCCAAGAAGGTCAGGCCCGCCCACAAAAGTCCGGCCCGTTAGGCCCGCATACATATATAATTATGTATAAATAAGAGTTTAGGTTTAGGATTATATCACTTAAATCACATATATAATTTGTTTCATTTCATTTACTTTTCTTTACTCATTATTAGTTTATAATTGGATGATTAACACATTAATTTATGTCAATTATTAATTCAACAATTATATATATATATATATAAGAAGAACAACATATCACATCACCAAATATAATCATATCACAAAACATAATCGTACCACCAAATATAATCATACTTTTCTTGAACACATCACCAAATATTTGCATATTTATTCATACCATCCTTTAAAAAAAATATTTTTTTGATACTTATTATTTTTTAAAACATATTACATTATAATTATATAATAACCTCAAAAATAATACTTGGTTTTATTATTTTTGTGGAAAATCTTATTAAGTTGTGTGACTTTATTGGGTGTTTTATGAATTTGGTTTGATGTGAAAATATTGGAATTAAGTGAGTTTAATCTCAAATTTGGACTAAAATGCCCTTATGATTAAGTTTATGACTTTTTTTTAATGAAGTAGGCCTGTTTAAGCCCGGCCCGATGGGCTTTCTCAAGCTCGGCTCATGGGTCAGGCTTGAGCTTTGAATTTTCTAAAAAAAACCCGGCCCGGCCCGGTCTGATATTTTCTCTCTCCTCTTTAAAGCCCGACCCGGCCCAGCCCAAGCCCATTAAATTTGGGCCGGACTAGCCTGGCCAGGCCCATTGACGAGCCCTATTCTTGAACATGTCAATGGCTCTACCTTGAACCAAGTGCATCTAAATCAAACTAGGCTTTGATACCAATTGTTGTACCAACGGACTAATAGGAGTCCACTACCTGTCCAAATCATGCACCAATATTGTACCCACCTTAACCACCTGAGAGAGCAAAGGCCTAATGGACCTCTAGGTGCGGGGTTTTAGGAGTGGACCACCTATATTTGAACTGTAGATTATTGTTATATTCTCTGATGTGAGACTTGCACATCATGACTTGTATCAAGCCACCTGCACCAACAAAGTCTGGTAGTTTGCATATTTCATATTTGCAGCTATGCGGCTTATGCATGAAGGGTTGGGTTTGATGATTTTTTATAGAATTCTTGGTCACGTGATAATAGGGGTTTATTAAAAAAACAAATTTAAAATCTCACGTCTATTTTCAGAACTTGGACCCATGAAGGTTTTTGTCCATAATTCCAAAAGAAAAAACGAACTTTAACTAGATTGGATGGTATTCAGAGCGTTGTGAAGGAGGCATAGCTCTTATCTTTGGCTTCCAGAAAAGAAGATCAGTAATGAATCCAATGATATTTTGGCTCAGGAGGAACTTTATTGCAAACAGAATTCTAGAAATTTGTGGCCAAAGGAAGGTGATTAAAAAACAAAGTTTTCCCTTATCTACAATAGTTAGAAGAAGAAAAAATAAATTAGAAGGGTTGGAGAATGATTCTGGTTAATGGATTGATTCTGGTTAATGGATTGATTCCAAGGAGGAAATGAGGAAAATTGTTATTCAGTGGAAGAAATGTGGTGCGCTTGTGCAAAACTGCTTTAATAGTGCGAACATTCCTGAGGGACTCAATAATGCTTTGATTTCTCATATTCCTAAAGTGGACAAGCCTACTTTTTTGAAGCAACTAAGGCCTATAAGTCTCTGCAAATTAAGACCTTTCATAATTAAGTCGGTGTCTCTCTCACTAATTGAGCTTTGTCTCAAAGAGACAAATTGTGAATAATATTATTATCTCGCATGAGATTTTGCATAAATTTAGAGGAGCCAAAGGTAAGAAAGGTTTCATGGCATGGAAGGTAGATTTAGCCAAAGCTTATGATTAGTTGCAGTAGGACTTTATCATGAGCAATTCCGCAGGAAATCGGTTGATGTGGTTAGTTTCTTGATTTGATCTCAAACTCTGTTAACACTGTTCAGTTCTAAGCATTAGTAAATGGTGAGATTGTAAGTGTATGCATTTTATATTTTTCTTTTGGCTTCCCTTGACAATTTTGTAATAGGACAATCATTGTATTTTCTCAAGCTCTATTTTAGATTAAGAATTACATCTCTAGATGTTCTTATCTGGCTACATTATCATGGACAACAATGTGTTTGACAAAGGTAAGTTTTGCATTGCATTAACTAAATTCCTAAAGATTATGACTAGTCATCTTTCCTTCGTATGACTAGTCAACTTTGGAATTGTTAGGAGTTCCAGTTGGATCTACTCATTTGTTTTTGTCCTATTCTGCGAAATTCTCTGCTGCCTTGTAGGAATTTTGGTGTAAAAACTAGTGCATTCTTCAATTGGTAGCCGTCACTTTGGTAGGCAAGTTTTGGAAAGTTTCTTTGCAAACTTTCGCTCTTTCCTTAAGTGTAACCTTCATATTTTTCATCTTTGAGTTTTCCAAATTGTTTCCTTTTGAAAATTGCATTTGAAATATGAAAACCTCATCTTGCTAGATCAAACACTCTCTCATATATATATATATATATATATATCCAAGTCAGATTCAAGATTGATTTCTTCAAGAGTATGGTTTCTTGAATAAATTGGTCATTCTCCCTTTGAATCCAAATTTCGTTCTTGTTTGAGTTGGAGCTAGCCAGCTGGTGCCATGGGATGAAAGAGCTAAAGAAGGAGCTGCCATTGCCATGAAGACCTAAGCTGTTGGTTTTGCTAAGCTAGAGAAGAAGATTGCACAAATGAGGTAAAGCTCATCTTCCTAAATATACCTAGGAATTTCTTGAGCTTGCTAGTGTTTCTTTGTATGAATCTTTTTGCTTAGTGGATTGCTTGGTCGGTTGATGACCCTCAATTTTTCCCAATGGTGGGTTTCTAGGTGAACAATTTCTGGTTTCCATCTCTGTAAATTTTCTAGGTTTGTGTTCTTGATAGTTGACTAGCCATCGCATGAAGTTCATGTGTTTCTGGGTTTGTGTTCTTGTGGTTGACTAGTCATCATTTTCTGCTGTTTGGTGTTTACTCGATTATGCTGCCTTCACACACTTTCATCGTAGTTGTTGCTAGCACAAGGGATGCCTAGATTGACGGGTCATTCTGAGTGCATAGGTTGTCACTAGTAATTCTCTAGCCTTGCAGGTACATCTTGATATGCT